>NC_041381.1:501972656-502090973 GCF_002162155.2 Triticum dicoccoides | reverse complement strand
CGACAAGCTCACCAAGGAGGACGTCGATATGCGACTCAAGTGGCTCGGCCTCTTCCTCAGCCGCAAGCAGCAGTGTATGCCCCTGCTCTGTCAAGGTATACTCTGAATTCTGAATTTTTATTTGAACTCTGAATTTTTATCTTGTGGCACCATAAGAGATACTCTGGATTTTGATGTTCCTGTCTTCAAACTGGCAATGTTCTGAATGAAACCATCGATCTCAGCATTCAGGTTCTTGATTATGATTAGGAAAAAAGAAAGAAAGAAAGAATACGTTTGCCTAGGTTCTTGATTATTTTTAGCCTTGCTGTTAAGCTTTGCTAATTGCTGCCCATGTGGTGGTGGTGGTAACTGAAGTACTGAACCCCCGTGAATTCCTGGGTCAATGCTAACCTTTGCCCAGCTCCTACTTTTGCTGCACTGATCTGACTGACTGAGATCTGCCTTGTGGGATCCTCCAGCAACCAACCGCTTTGCTTCAGTTGCTGCATGCTTAGTACAGCAGCAGCACTCGGCCGTTCCACTGGTTGGTGTCTGTGACTGACAGGGTGACAATCAGCCAGGATCAAGCAAGCAGAGAGCAAATTTTCCTAACAATGCAAGAGCATTGCATTGGACCCCAGCCTCAGATATAGATTGTCCGTCCTTCATCTTCGTCCGGCCAGCGCTCTTGGATCGCAGGAATAAGTTTCTCACACATGTAAAAGCTTTGTTTCTTTTACAATTCCTAGATAAGTGGAACAGTGGAATGACATTTGGCATTCAGGACATATCTGCATCATTGGAAGCAAAATGTTCCACCGTACAAAACTGTTCCTAGCAAATCAAGAGCATCGATCAGGAGCATCAAATGTTCCACTTATTTTGCATTCAGAACATATCTGCACATTGGAAGCAAAATGCTAGGAATTGTAGTGGACTAGGAACAGTGGCACCAAATGTTCCACTTATTTTGCATTCACAACATATCTGCATCTACTCCCAAATTCTATACTGAACAAAATTGTTCTGTACTGAATAAAACTGTTCTGTACTGAATAATTTCTTGAAGTGCATGTGAATACCAGCAGCAGCAACTACTCCAGCATTCAGTATTGAGCTTCATTGGGTATTCAGTGTAACTGTGTTACCAGCAACACTCAGTATTCAAGTTCTGTTTAATCCAGTTTTGCTTTACAATCAAACAGGGAGAGGAATACCAGCAGCAATTAAGTTCTCTTTAATTCAGTATTCAGTACAGAACATCAAGTACTCCAGAACCAAACTACTTTCAGTATTCATGATCTTCCAAGCAGCAATTAAGCAATCCAGTTTTGCTTCTACTCTTTCAAGTATTCAGTATTCATGATCTTTAATTCAGTATTCAGCTTTACAATCAAGTTCTCTTTAATTCAGCAGCAGCAACAACAGAGGCGGGGGCGGGGAATACCAGCAGCAACAGAGGCGAGGGCGGGCGCGACCTTCGGAGGAGGGCCAGCACGGAGAGGAAGACCCTGGGCTTGGAGGAGAGGTTGAGCAGGGCCAACGCGGCGATGAAGACCCTGGGCCAGAGCAGCGACGAAGACCCAGCGCCGCGACGACGTCCAAAATTGTCCGCGGCGACGGCGGCCAAGGCGGACCAAATCGAGGACCTAGTCGTCGATTTACTGCTTCTTGGCACGATTCAGAGGGAGGTGACGAAAAGGAAGAACTTTAGGAGCAATCCCGCTGCTCAGGTAGGCGAGGGCACACCCATGGCGGCTACGCAGCTGGGCGGCGGCGCAAGGCGCCTCCGTGAAGGTCCTGCGCGTCTCCTCCGCGACGACGCAGGTCGTCTCCTGCACAGGCGGCTGGGTCCTGCGACGCGCGGAGACTCTCTCTGGGTGCTGAGGAGAACGGGGGAGGAAGACGGGGGATAGTGGCCGGAGCCGGCGACGCGCGAGCGACGGTGGAGTAGTGAGGAAGGAGACGGGGGCGTTTTTTCAAATGATTCAAAAGTATAAGGACATGTTTGCAAAATGCATAATGTACAGCAGTCGCGACATCTAATTCCGAACGGAGGGAGTAGTAGCGTACGAGTAGTCACAGTAACCGCAGCATCTCGTACCGACGAGATGATAAGATAAGCCGCTCAGAGAACAAGTAGCTAATCCCCCTCCGATTATTACTCTCCTCCGATTCTTGTCCCGTCGATAGATCAGTTTCCCGGACAAAATATTTGACTTGCCCCCGGCCGGCCCCTGTGGCTTTTACACTGATGTTCTTTAGCTGTTGCGGTTTACAACATGCATGCCACTGAATCTATTCTACCCAACCGCTGTCGCTACAAGAGTCATTGCACGTCACTGTTTCGTTTGCAAGACCAGAACGACTGTCCTGGCGCAGTCGGAAAATTCAACGAATTCTCTGGTTCCTGCTGCCCGGCTACGGCGATCGATCGAATTAAGCAACTCCATCGGTCGGCTCGCTGCTTCTAGGTGCTCTACAGCAAGAATATTTGCTCGTCTGTTCAATGAGAGCTCTTTCTATCTCTCTCTCCCGCGAAAAAGTAGAGAACAAGAATATGTGCTCGGCTGCTTGTACCTCGAGCGCGCTAGCTAATTAACCCCACACACGACACAGAGCACAAGCCAAGCCCATGCGTGTACGTAGGTGCTGTTGATCTAGAAGTGGAGCCAAAGTACTGATGAATGCATTAGTCCAGGACGGGGAGGGGACGGCACACATTCGATGCCCACCCGCGTTCACATAACCACGTACGACGAAACAGCTGCGTACCATTTTTTTTTTGAAACGGAGGCAAAAGATTTGCCTCATCGATTAATTAAGCAGAAAAGAATTGCCCAGTTAATTTACGGAAAACTGGGCGAAAACCAATACAAACAGATCACGTGCGGACTACTCACAGAAAATGCAACCCCATAAGCACATGATCGACCCGACAATCATACCCAACACATAACGACCACCAGTCCCCACACTGCTGCATCGCAAAGAAGCCCTCAACGAAGACCACAGGTACCACCAAATCCACGGAGATAAGCCAAGCCATAAGGACAACCCAAGAGACTGGTGACCAACCATCAAGCAGTTGCGGACGCCTTTTCTGTGGCGCTACTCTTCTTACTCTTGCTCTTGAGAGCCTCCTCCACAATCTTCTTGCCAGATCCAGGGCTAGCCCTCTCCAAACGTGCGAGCAAGCTGTGAATCTCCAACTCGAAGAGAATCTCGTTGACCTTGTCACGCACAGAAACCTGCCCAACTGTCACCCGCGACTGCGTGACCGAAGCGTCAGAAACTCCATGATCCACAAAGGCAAGCGGCTGGTTAGGCTCCAAAGGACCAGGCGGCAACACACCGACCGCTTCAACATCATCAACCACAGGTACCACCGACACAATGGACTCAAGCGTCTCCAGATGCACACATGACAGAGGCGAATCATGACCCTCATTGTCCACAACGACGGATGGCGGGCTTGCCGCCAACATTGGCAAAGATGGCATCATGGGCATCACCAAGCTCATCTCCTTTGTAAGCACCATCGACAAAGGCGGAGATGGTGCCTCACATAGCTCCTGCAGCCCAGGCATAATCTGCATCACTGGAGTGACGACCTCGGCGATGTGCCTATTACGAGGAGAGAAACAACCATAGGGGTCTGTTTCACCCTCGCCCTTGGAATCAACCTGGATCTCGGCCAACGGAGGCAAATCTGGCATGATTGTGAGCCTGCACAGAACCGCCTCAGCTCTCGCCAAAAAACTCTCAACTCTCATCAGGCAGTCTTGCAGCTCAGCCTGCTCCGCGAGGACAGACTGCAGCGGCACCTCTACCATGGTAGCATCCTTGGCAGGAGCAGGCACTTGGGAAGGCGACGGAGCAGTACGTCGAAGCGGCGTAGACTGGTGGCTGTTGTTCTTTGCATGACAGAAGCGAGCAGTGTGGCCGAAATAGAGGCAGCTTCTGCACCGAATTGGGTCCCTGCAAGAGTGGGCATGATGACCTTTGGAGAGGCACCGAAAACATCGATCCTTCAACCACGACGGAGGAGCCGGCCGGGCATTGAAAGCGGGTTGACGAAAGGCCTGAGAAGATGGCGAACGACGGCGCTCGGTGACAAGGCGCCAGCCTTCCAACGTTTCCCCACGAGCTGTTGGGGCGCAACATATGGGATCAGCGGGCGTCGTCTTCCCTCTGAAACATCCAAGCCAGTCCCCCCAACCAGGACGCACGGGAGAAGCCTCCGGGACGGTGCATGAAAGACCTGTCGGTGATGCATCCGCCTGATCTGGCCCCCGCAAGGATGACGGCATTGACGTCGGGGACGGCGGCAGCTGGCCGAAGGAGACGCCAGCAAGGGGAGCGGGGGTGGCGCCCGCGCCGGCCATCCGCCCACCTATGGCCGGGTCGGCCTTGCGGGAGGCCAGCGCAGCCACAGCCAGCCTGGCGGCGGAGACGACGGGCGAGGCCGGAGCAGGGAGCCTCGCGGATGCTGAAGCTGGCAGCTTGCCTGGGGGCACCTCTGGCACCTCCACGGACACTCCACCAACCTGGCCGGGGTGGCCCAGCGACGGCTGCGGCGGAGCGGGTAGGAGCTCCCAATCTGGATCGGATCGAGCAGCGGACGGGGCTGCCGGCAGAACGACGCACGACGTGCAGCCAACAGGCAGCCCGGCTGGAGGTGGTGGAAGCATGCTGGCCGGGACGGGTGGCGGCGACGAGGAGGCCGACGGAGCTGCTGGCGGTGAGGATGGGAGGGGCGGCGCGAGGTCGGGGGAGCTCATCTTGCACACCTGCTTGTCCTTGCGGGAGGGAGAGGGAGAGCAGCTCGGGCTGAGGCTGGATCCAGGCGCAGCAGAAGCGGGGGAGGTCGGAGCAAGGAGATCCGGCCGGCGGCGGCCGCCACGTGCTCACGCGGCCACGAGCGCGCGGACGCGAGAGCCATCCTTTTTCCGCCTCCATATTGGTGCATGCAATATCCGACCGAATGCAGGCCAGCTGGTGATGATGCGTCGTATACTACACCACGCCACACGGCCGGTCCATTTGGATTGCAGCTATCTTTCTTTTCCCCCGGCGACGGCGACGGCAGAGGAGCAGAGCGGCCGAGGCGACAGGAGCCACCGGACCACCGCACCGAAACGAAAGACCCCTGTCGTTCATGTACTGGAGGAAGGAATCCGGCGAGAGAGGAGACCGGACGATCGATCCCGAGCGAGCGACGTACCTCGTGGTGGGGCGGGAGCGGGATCTCTCATGGATCGCGACGCGGCCGGGGACGGAGATTCTTTTCTTCCGGCCTTCCGGGGCAGATCCTTGACCACCATCAACTTTGTATAGGATTAGTGCAGCGCCCGTACATCGACTTTGGGCAAGGATGATGAGGTGATATGGGACGGGGCGAGGGCTAGTGCCCAAGGTTGGGGATGAGGTTTGGCTTTAAGTAAGTGGGTTGTTGATGCCACGTCAAACCCCCAGGAGATGGATATTCTCCGACGGTGACATGCATGCTACTGCTGCCCACGCGCGGTAAAGTCCCATTCAAATTCGAAACGTGGCCATGATCGATCACACGCGCGAGAATGGATATGGTGACGTGCATTACGCGTCGCCGGGAGAGTCGCCCAACCGGCGATGAAAACTTACGGTGAAATTCATTTGCGCGTGCACCACGTTCAGATTAAGATGGCGGCGATCAGGCTCCCGGAAACGAGTGCGACCGTACGAGCTATTGGACGGGGGCGCAACCAGGCGGTCGCCGGACCCGGACGACCCTGCCGGCAGTGGTGGCGGCTCGATTTTGACTCATCGGGAATCAAAACCGTGCGTGTATGTGCGTGTGTGGCCAGAAACGCCTCGGTGGATCGATCTTTTTGCGTATGAATTTCTACCTTGGTCAATCGCCATGTAACGTGGTATTTCTGTCATCCACACGTCGATTATGTGTCTGGACATAGCCTCGTAGTCGTAGTGCTCCCGTGGTGCTGCTGCCTCACGTGCCGACGTGCGCTGTGCTAAACCGCCGCCAACTCATCCCACGTAAGCATGTCATGCCGCCAACACAATGGGAATTTTGTGGTGAACATAAGAAATGCGTTGTGTGTTGGGTATGGAATTGTGGTGAACATTTGTTTTTTTTTGTGGTGAACATTTGTTGCATATGAAATGTGAATTTTCTTTTGCATGGCGAGGGATTGATCAGATAATGAGAAAACAAAACTGATTGCGTGCATGCTATTTTGTTCATGAGTAGTGACTTTAGTCTTACTGTTGTATGACTTTGTAAGGGTTTGTGTCAATAATTAATAAAATGGCATCGTCCAGATGCAGAGGCCGGGGACTTCCTCCTTCTCTAAATTTTTTTGCTATTTTGTTCATTGCATTTCACATGGTTGCGTACAAGAGAGCATGCGCAGTGAAACACATACAACACACACGATTGTGACACATACAACGTGTGCGATGAACGAACCAGCACATACGACTGTGATACAGGCAGCATGTGTGATGGATGGACCAACACACATGTCCCTCCAACGAATCATGTGCAATGAATACAATCATCCCACACGATTCTGCTTCTCCAGAAAGGTGCGAGGGGGCATATAACAACACACGATACCAATATAATAACCATGCGCGATGTACAATCTATCTCACACGTAAAATTCCGGCTAAATGTGTGTGATGGCACATCGCACACATTTCCTCCATGCCTCTCGTGTGAGATGGGTTCCCCTATCGTACAAGAACAACCATATAGTGTGCGAAGACCCCATATCACACACTATCCAAGGTGACGGTTTGTATCCCCGTGTACGATATGGGGTTTTAACAGTGTGCATGAAAAAACTGCACTAGTGGATGTTGGGTCTTCGTGGGGGTGTTGAATAGATTTGTGTAACATCAAAAGCATAAGAACTGCCTTTAGTTTGTACATATGAGGAGATAGAGCTTGCGAAGGCAAAAAAACCCGGCCGTCCTACGTGAGCAGAGAGAAAACCAGCACCATGTGTCTGGTTTTCTCTCTAATCCGGTTTTGAACAAAATTTATACGGGACTAAATGTCACCCAATTTTTTTTGAGGGTGTGATCTAAACTTCCGGTAAATTTGAGGGACCAAAAACATATTTTTAATTTTACATTTATTTACTAGTTTTCATCCTAGTTTTTCTTATATACCGATCAACTATGTATTTATCTTTTCGCTCTTAATGAATTCGGTAGAGATTCTATCTTACTCTTAAATAAAATATATTAGCATTTGTCAAATGTTTTTCTCCCTAAGGAAGTTGCGCATGACCGCAAATTGAAGCCCATGTTTTCCAAGCAAACGACAGAGTGGTGCAAAGTTTTAAAATAATAGAGTTTCAAATTAAATTATGAGAAAACCAGTTGGTTTGAAGAAGCCCCCTCTGAAATTTTCCATGTACTGGTTGATGATGTAACTGTAGTTACTATCTACTCCCTCCGTTCCCAAATATTTGTCTTTCTAGAGATTTCAACAAGTGACTACATACGAAGCAAAATGAGTGAATCTACACTCTAAAATATGTCTACATACATCCGTATGTTGTGTCCACTTGAAATGTCTAGAAAGACAAATATTTGGGAACGGAGGGAGTAATAAAGAGGGGCTGTTTTATCAAATAAAAAAAAATGTCATGGTCGCACGAGTCGACAAATTGCACCAAGAAGAAATTCAGGTTCATCTGGAGAATGATCTTAATATCACTCAAGTAGTTATCATGAGAACATTCATTTCTCATTAACGTACTTACCAATCACACCAATTTGGAAGTACACTATTTTGGTTCCCCTCTACCATTTTCAGTTAACACGGTGGATGGCAAACAAAGGAAAATGAAAATCAGCAGCACCGGTGGTCCGCCGGCTGTTTAGAAGCAACAATTACTTGAGCATGTAATTTTTAGTGAACGTGTGATAATTGGTTGATTAATTGATTAGAGCTTTTAGGCATATTCTGTCCATCGAGGATCTGTGCATTCATGCGACGGCCAGCCACGCATCGATCAGTCAGTCGTGGAGAACGGCTTGTAGACCTTTAGGTCGGACATTATCCCGGCGATGGAGCCGGCGGCGGCGGCAATGGTGATGATGAGGCAGGCGAGGCTGAGTAGCTGTAGGCACACCCACTGTGAGCTCCACTTGGGTATCTTCTTCTGCACGATGTACATCTCCACGGGGAAGTAGACGGTGAGCGGCCAGAACCCGATGGCGCCGAGGAAGCCGACTACGTCGTTGAAGAAGGGCAGAAGCATGGACACCACGGTCGTCGCCACCACGAACGCCGACCGCCACGTCAGGCGGAAGAGGTTGAGCTTGAAGCCGGAGGAGACGAGCGGGACCTGGATCTCTCTGGTGATGAACCCTGACTTGGGCCACCTCTGCTGCGCCCACTTCTCGACGAAGGCGAACAGGGGCTGGCAGTAGACCTGGTAGGCGCCGACGAGGTGGACGACGATGGCGGCGTTGGCGATGTCGAGGAGCCAGAAGGGCTCGTAGAAGCCGAAGCCGGTGAGGAGGTTCCCGGGGGCGTTGTCGCCGAAGGCGGCGTAGCCCATGCAGCCGCAGAGCATGTAGAAGAGAGTGGTGGTGGCGACGCTGACGACGGTGGCGCGGCGCATGACCTTGGCCTCGGACGGCGGCGGCGCCCTGATGGTGTCCTGGATCTCGATGAGGATGAGCGAGTAGGAGTAGGCGAAGGCGATGTCGCCGAAGGCCTGGAGGCTCCGCCACACCTTGTCCATGGGCGTGACGACGCCGATGCTGATGCCGGTGAGGCTGCCCTTGACGCCCTTGTTGGCGACCACCTGGACGATCCCGAGGCCGAGGCCGATGGTGGAGTAGGTGAAGGACATGATGGCGGCCAGGATGGAGAGCCAGGAGATCTGGTCGAAGTCCGGGATCTGAGAGAAGAAGATCTCCGCCACGCCGAAGATGATCATGTAGGGCGTGCTCGAGATGTGGCACGGGTTCACGTGCCCCTTGACGTGGAAGCAGTTGGCCCTCTTGATCGCACTGCAGACATGTTTCAAGCGACCGTTAGTTCACGTTCACCAGCTAGCACAGATCGAGATCATCGTTGCAGAAGGTTTGGGTACTCACAGCATGCTAATGGAGGCGGCGATGGTGTATCCGATGGCGACGCCGACGATGTTGGCGTACTGCAGGAACCCGCAGAGCTGGACCTTGATGCCACCTGCTCGACGAAACGACAAGAGAGAGAAGCAGAGTGAGCTCTGCTCAGAGGCTGCCTCCGCATGCATGCATGCAGCGGCAAACTACGCGAGCTCGGTGAACAGTGGGAGGCATGCAGACGTACTGAGGTTGGCGTTGACGGCGTCCATGTAGGTGTAGTTGCGCTTGCCGGTGGTCTCGTCGCCGGAGCGGTAGCAGTCGGAGAGCAGCGAGGAGGTGTAGTAGGTGACGAGGGAGAAGAGCAGCATGACGGCGGGGCCGGCCACCCAGCCGAGCTGGCCGATGGCCCAGGCCAGCGACAGCACCCCGGACCCGATCACCGCCGTGATGATGTGGGCGCTCGCCGTCCACATCGTCCCTGCGGCACACCAAAAGTCCACGTCAGTTTGTCCCGTCACGTACGCTTGAGGCGGCCGTACCACATGATCGCAGTAGCATCTTTTGTTCTTACCGGTACGCTTGAGGCGGCCGTCGTCGTCGTAGCACTTGGAGCCGCCCGCCTGGCCGTGCTCCACGGAGGACACCTCCATGGCCGCCGCCGCGCTCCCCTGGTAGTAGTTCTTGCCCACGCCGTTCTCCCCCATCTCTGCACCAGCCAAAGCACCCGATCGAGCAGTGAGACGACAGCTGGAGCACACAGTGCAGGCCGATCGGTATCTCGTTGTACCTCAGGTAAGTAGCACCGCGACAACAATATATAGCGTCAACCAGGGCGAGGTAGGGTGGCTGCTGGCTAGTGAGCGGGACGCGGAGAGCGCCAAGACTACTCGCGGGGTGGAATTCAAAGGCGGCCCGTTTACCGCTCCACTAGATCGACCGAGGTCGTATAGTGGGCGGTCGATCGGGGGTGAGCGAGTGCAGTGTGAGGAAGAGATAAGAGCGGGGGCGGCGATTTATAGGCGCCTGCCTGGAAGGTTGGTGGGTGTTCGTTCGGGTCTGGGCTCGAGGTCGAGGAGGTGGGGATGATGCGCTAGCTAGGGAATTTTGTAGCGTACCCCAAGGGTATTTAGCATCTGTTCTCGGCGATCTTTTAGTTGAAGCCGATGTTAGGGGCTGGTAGAGCATTGCCTGATGCCTCTATTATGTGAAGAAGAATATGTCATGCGCGTCTCTCGCCCACTTGGGCAGATCGCATGTGTAGATGGACGACGGTTCAGTGATCAAGTGGTGTGCATGCATGCATGCATGGGTGTAATGCAAACTTGTCGTTTATTGGGGCATATATATATATCTGATAAGAAAAAACTAACCTAAAATGAAAAAAAAACATTGCTCAGCTAAATTTTTTTCCTGAATTGAGCCAGGGTTTTTGCGGAAGAATGGACCACGCGAGGCTCCTCTAGTGGCACAAAGGGGAAAAAACGTGGCCGATGGGTGTAATGGTCGGACCCCTCCTCTACCTCCTCCGGGCACACATGTCAACTTGCCTCTTGCCCTGTCTGCTCACTACAGCTATAGCTGCATTGGTCAGCGAGAACAGCGTGCCTAGCTAGCTAGCAAGTTGTTACACACGGCCCGATTGAAAACGATGACACATGCACCTGCACGACATGTGCATGCATGCCACCACGCAAGATCATCAAATATCTAAGGCGCCCATAACCCAAGCTAAGGAGGCCATGGACCATGGAGTAACAAACATGCGCTGCATGCACCTTAAGATAAGATAGGATCGCAACAGTGCATGCATGCATGCATGCATTATTGAGATTTCTTACCTTTGCAAGAAAAAGTCCCCTCTACTCGGTCTCCTCTCCCCTTGCAAGCGAGTGACGAGACAAGTTCAGGGCTACGAAAGTGTTGTGTCAAGAGATGGGGTGTAACTTGCTGTGATGGTGTGTTCAAGTGCGCCCAACGGCCACGGTATTTATAGGGGTGGGCAGGGCTGGCTTTAGGGTGTACAATGCGTCTCTTGCGTGTTCCATGCATGCATGGCTGGATGATACTGTACTGTACGCTCAAGGGAGGCCCTCGGGTGTTTGTACCCCACGGGTTCTCGACCATCCTCTGTTCAAAAAAAAAAAAAAACGGGTTCTCGACCATCCTTTTTGCCGCGGCGTAGAATATGTTCGGTGCCCCTCTCGGCCACGAGATTAAGTAAGTTGATCGCCCACTAGGGATCGTATCGCGATCTTGTTCCCGGCCAGATGGATCGTGAAAACAAAGGGAAGACTTCGTGCCCATGGTTTCTCACATTTTTCGCAAAATGTCGAAATGTGTGGCTCCTAACGGCAAGTAGAGAGGTGATTTAGCGGTGAGAAGCGAAATGTTGGAAATGCTATTTGCTTGGCCTGGATTTGCTTCTGTGGCGAACATATCCTGTTACCGTTGTTGTGGCCTTATCCTACGAACTCCCGCTGATCATGGATCTTAACAAAGCAGTTCGGCTGATTGAGGCCTAAACTGTAGACGTCTCATGTTTGCAATGAGGAACCAAAGTGTTAGAGGTGTGCTAGCTAGCAGTAGTAGTTTAAGTTCGACAAATAGAGTCATTAGTTGGTGAGCGCTGAATCCACAATCTCTTAGGGTCACGTAGTCTAGCTACGAGAACTAGAGGCCGCCTAAGATTTGTTTACCAAAAACTAGGTTAAACGGATAGTGAAGATTAAGTGCAGAGAAAGTCTGGAGCTAAAGTGTCCTTTTTTATCCCGAGCTCAAATGCTTTTGCTATAAACAGTAGAACTTTTTACAGGAAACGTTGCTTACTTTTCTAAGTGTTTGAAAATATTCGTGGTGAAATCACATTCATGAGGTCTGGGCAAAAGTAACAAGTCAGCTTTTGAAAATGCTTTTAAAAAATGGTCCGAAACGGAGCACCTTGAGGCGCCCCTGGGAAACCGGAGTTTCAGCTAACCGCAAGCTTTGCTCATCCTCTAGCGTAGCGTTCGGGAAGAGTGCGCGTGGCTCTGAAGCGATGTCGACACGCCGGGTGGCCTTGTTGGACTAGTTTTACCTTAGGTGAAGGACTTCATCCTTCTGAACTCCTTTGAAAGAATCTAGGCTGTCATGGCCCTGAACTGGGAGGAACGGGTGTGCATATGATACTTTATAATGGATGAGTTGGAGCATCTCCCTACAGAGTTAAATCTTTCAAAAACCTGTGCCCATGATTATATGGCGATTTGAAAATTTATAACATCCGATTGTAGAGAGCTTAAACTAACAACTAAAACTTACCAATCGTGTGCATACCGTGATTATCACTTCTTGTGCTATCAGGATTAAGAAGTGGACACAGTGGGGTTATGAATGACTCCTAGGTTGGTGTTCAAGATCACTTATTGATCATTCTATTGTGCCCCCTTATGCATAGGAATTACTTTTCTTGTACTACTCCCTCCGTTCCTAAATATAAGTCTTTTTAGAGATTATACTATGGACTACATACCGAGTAAAATGAATGAATCTACACTCTAAAATATGTGTATATACATCCGTATATAGTTCCTATGAAAATCTCTAAAAAGACTTATATTCAGAAACTGAGGGAGTAGTACTCATAGGATAAGATGGTTTACAAATGCTTAGTGCCTGCTACAATTCTCACCACTTAACCATATCCAACCCATTAAGTATTGTTAGTCTTGATATCCTTGGTAATGTTATTGTTGAGTCTCAATGACTCACAGATACTACAACGACATCAGGTGCAGGTACAGTTAAAAGCGATGCTCTAACACGAGAGCGATGTACGTTCTATTTGGAGTTCTTCCTCGTCGACGATCATAGAATGGGATCCCGGTTGGCACCTGGGATTAGAAGGGTGGACATTGCTTTCTTTATTGGATTGTGCCTTCTAATTGATGCTTGCAATGTATTGTTGGGTCATGTGACCTCTGATTGCTGATTGAGCTATGTATGACATTTGTATGTCGTACTACTACTCTTGTATTTTCATCTCTTCAGTTGATGTTGTATTTGTTGTGATGTTCACCTTGTTATAGATATGTGACACTTGCGTGTATGATATTAATCACATGTTGGGGCATTACTAACATGCGCTTCTATCCTTAGCGAGACTTGTAAGTCTACCTTCCGGCTAGAACTGCATGTTGGGTGTTACACCCCCCCTTTCTTTTACGACACCGACCGTTCAATTACATAGTGTGAAAAAGCCTTTGATGCAAGATTGTTGTGGGTTTTAGAGGTATATCTTTTTCTAAACAACGTCTGAACAGAAATAGAGGGCACAAATTCAATCTCGCACGCAACCTTCTTAAATTGATCTCAAGCTAGACATTCACCCCGCACATCCATACAGAAGTTCAAATGCATGAAAAAATAAGGTTTGTTGGCATAACCGCATGAAGAAGCCCAAGTGCATGAAAAGGAAAGAAAAAAAAGGTAAAGATTCCGGAGAGCCAACAATGAATGGCTAGGAGGAGAAGCTAAAATGCGTATTCCCAAAATAAGATCAATCATGTCGCCTAGTCGGTCCTTGTCCCGCTAGACCGGGTGTGAGAGCTACAACAACGTGTATCGGCAATGCCGCACCACCGACTACTCTATCGGCCCTCTCGAGATCTGCATCGTCTACGAGGGCACCTTTGACAAGCTCATCGACTACGCGCTCAGCCGCGGCACGCCGATCAACCAGTACAAGGCACCGCGATGAGGGCAAGTACGCGAGTCCCAATTTCCCCTATTGGATCCCTGGAAACACAGAGTGGACCAACGAAAATGGCAACCCGCTGAGTACTAGTTAATTTTTTTAGACGAAAGGCGATAGCCCGAATTTATAAATAAAGACACACGGTAGCCTACAACAGCAAACAGAACGATCAAAAGTTCACCAGCCCACACAGGGGATAATAGACAGGAGTTAAACTGTTACAAAATATCACACCACGCATGCCAACTACCCTAGTGCACGGAGGGGAAAGATGCTGGAGCACCAAGCAGGCCGAAGCTAAGAGGAGGCATCTTGGTCATGCTTGTAGAAGGAGGCAGTCGTGCATCGAACTCGAGCAGTAAGCATTTCCGTCTTCTCGCGATCGCCCTCCTTAGTCAATAATTTCCACCAGTGAAGAAAGGAAGATAATTTGTATAAGCAATTGGGCTTGTTAGGAAAAATATGCTTGATAGTAAACTTGCACAGTGAACTGACCTAAGGCCATTCCGCTTATGAATCTAATCAGCTACCGGGAGTTGGTCCCGGATGGCCTGCCAGAGGAAAATCTTAATGCGAAGAGGCACCCTGACCCTCCAAATGGTCACAAACCTCGCAGAAACTGCACCAGAAACCAACCAAGAGTACAACGATTTGACAGAAAACCTACCCAAAGACACATGGGGCCAAACAACAGCATCACTCTCCTTCGAAAGTGTCGGGAAAAGAGCAGCAAGATGCTGCCATTGACCTAACTCTACAGGAGAGAGGGTACATCGAAGCCCCGGGTCCTAGTTATTCGTCGCCAACCCCGAGATGGAGATATGCGGGTTAGAGCAATAAGAAAAGAGCACCGGGAAGGACAAAGCCAAAGGCCCGTCACCTATCCACTAGTCTACTCAAAATCTAACCGACTTTCATTCCCCACCAGGAACTTAACACGGGCTCTGAAGTCATCCCTGACCTTCTTGAAGCTTTTCAAAAATCGAGACCCCAGCCGCGGGCGCAAACAGCGGGCTGCAATTGGGGAAATACTTAGCTATGAGAATCTTGAGCCAAAGAGTGTTAGGGTCAGCAATAAGGATTACCCACCACCACTTAATGATAAGGCATTTGTTCATCACCGACGTGTTGATAATACCCAGACCAACCTTGGCCTTAGGTCTACACATGAGTTTCCACTGCACCAATCTGTATGTTTCCTTGTTGTCAGCCATATTCCAAAAAAAGGCACTACGGTGCTTATCGTAGCCAGCGTGAATACCATCTGTAACCCAATAGAATCCCATCATGAACATCGGGGGAGAGGAGAGGCAGGCGTTGATAAGACAAACTTTACCCGTAGAGGTATTGTATCTACCCCTCCAAGGGGTCACCTTGTTACCCACCTTGGTAACAATGCGATTGAAGTCATTAGCCAGAAATTTGGATGGAGAAATAGGCATTCCAAGATACTTGAAGGGAAAGAACCCAAGGAGCAGTTGAGCAAATGAGCAACCTGAATCCCTTCAGCCGTCGAGGCTCTTGTAACAATGACTTCACTCTTAAGAAAGTTATTTTTTAGCCCAGAAAGCGCATCAAAGCAGAGGAGGATAAATTTTAGGTTTGCTAGGAATTGATCATCCAATTCAACCATGATAATCGTATTGTTCGCGTACTAAATGTGAGACATACCAAAGGGGGTGAGGTGGGAGGCAACCCTTAATGTCACTAGCCGCAGTTGCTCTAATAAGAATACATGACAGAGCATCAACAACAAAGTTGAACAGGAGAGGAGAAATTGGGTCTCCTAGGCGTAGGCCTCGACCATTGGCAAAGAAAGGCCCCACTGTGCCATTGACAACCACCGCAGTGTGGCCACCCGAAACAAAAGTCACCAGCCGGTGGACGTAAGCCCCATCAAATCCTTGGCCAACATAATGAAACGTCTCCGCCGTATCTACTTTTCCAAACAGTTTTGCTCTTGTTTTCGACTCTAATTTGCATGATTAAATGAAACTAACCCGGACTGACGTTGTTTTCGGCAGAACTACCATGGTGTTGTTTTTGGTGCAGAAATAAAAGTTCTCAGAATTCAACAAAACTTCTTGGAGATTTTTTATGGAATGTATAAAAAATACTGGAGCAAAGATCCACCAGAGAGGGGCAACCAATTGCACAAGGCAACAGGCCGCACCCTGCTACCTTGTGGGGCCCACATGGCTCCGCTGAACCTAATCTCAAGCCTATAAATTCCTTTTCCCCGAGAAAAAAAATAAGAGAAGAAGTTTCATCGCGTTTTACGATATAGAGCCGCCGCCAGCTCCTGTTCTTCATCTGGAGGGCTGATTTGTTGTCCGTTTGGGGCTTCGGAGAGAAGGATTCATCGCCATCATCACCACCAACCCTTCTTCATTGCCAATTTCATGATGCTCCCCTCTCCCCACTCTCACCGATGGCGGCGTGTAGCAGATCAGAAAATAGCAAGTCAACCTCCGACCACCTTCACCGGCATCCGCAATAGCAGCACTTCGGCAATGGCGGTAAGCTATTTTCCCCCTCCTCACGTACTACATCGCATTCAATTCGAGTTTTGATTCGATCCAAGTTAGGGGAACGGGGAATCGGGGTAGACTTCGTAAAAGCGATCATAACATCGTCATGACTACCGGTACATATGAGGTTCCAAATCCGGATTGAGTACAATAGTAATGGGGATTAGGGTTCATCTTACATAGTACGCACAGATCTTAGCCTCGGGCACCCTAGAGGCGATTGGAGCGGCGGGTGGGCTTGGTCTTGGTCTTCTCCTGCATCACCGTCTCTTCTTCCTTGTCGGAGTCCACCTCGATTGGCATGCTTCGGTTTCCTGGCTCCGGCGCCCTCATAATCATCGCCACCGCATCCTCTTATCCCCCTTCCGTAGGCACAATACTTGTGGTGAAGTACACGCCGGCAAGGTGTTGGAAATATGCCCTAGAGGCAATAATAAAATGGTTATTATTATATTTCCTTGTTCATGATAATTGTCTATTGTTCATGCTATAATTGTATTAATCAGAATCTGTAATACATGTGTGAATACAAAGACCACACCATGTCCCTAGTGAGCCTCTAGTTGACTAGCTCGTTGATCAATAGATGATTATGGTTTCCTGACCATGGACATTGGATGTCATTGATAACGAGATCACATCATTAGGAGAATGATGTGATGGACAAGACCCAATCCTAAGCATGGCACAAGATCGTGTAGTTCGTTTGCTAGAGCTTTTCTAATGTCAAGTATCTTTCCTTAGACCATGAGATTGTGCAACTCCCGGTTACCGTAGGAATGGTTTTGGTGTATCAAATGTCACAACGTAACTGGGTGACCATAAAGGTGCACTACAGGTATCTCCGAAAGTCTCTGTTGGGTTGGCATGAATCTAGACTGGGATTTGTCACTCCATATGACGGAGAGGTATCTTTGGGCCCACTCGGTAATGCATCATCATAATGAGCTTGATGTGACTAAGGACTTAGCCACGAGATCATGCGTTACGAAACGAGTAAAGATACTTGCTGGTAACGAGATTGAATGAGGTACAGGGATACTGACGATTGAATCTCGGGCAAGTAACATACCGATGGACAAAGGGAATTGTATACGGGATTGACTGAATTCCCGACATCGTGGTTCATCCGATGAGATCATCGTGGAACATGTGGGAGCCAATATGGGTATCCAGATCCCGCTATTGGTTATTGTCCAGAGAGATGTCTCGGTCATGTCTGCATGGTTCCCGAACCCGTAGGGTCTACATGCTTAAGGTTCGGTGACGCTAGAGTTGTAATGGGAAGTTGTATGTGGTTACCGAAAGTTGTTCGGAGTCCGAGATGAGATCCCGGATGTCACGAGGAGTTCCGTAATGGTCCAGAGGTGAAGATTTATATATGGGAAGTCCAGTTTCAGTCATCAGAAAGGTTCCAGGGGTTATTGGTATTGTACCGGGACCACCGAAAGGTGTCCGGGGGTCTACCGGGTGGGGCCACCTACCCTGGGGGACCAAATGGGCTGAATATGGGTGGGAACCAGCCCCTAGTGTGCTGGTGCCCCCCCCCCCGCCCCCAAGGGCCCAAGGCGCCTAGGGTTGAAAACCCTAGGGGGCGGGGGCGCCTCCCACCAACTTGGGGGGCAAGCTCCCCCCCCTTTGCCGCCACCCCCCAAGGGAGTCCTGGATTCGGGGGTCCTCAGGTGTCCGGCCCGGGTTGCACGGGCTGTACAGGATCAAGCTGAAGATCGTCAACTGTGTCCGGATGGTACTTCTCAATACGTGGACGGCAAGAACAGAGTCCAGAGGTTTCCTTCCATGATAAACCGACCTTGTACTAACCCTAGACCCCCTCCCGTGTGTATATAAACTGGAGGGGTTAGTCTGTAGAGGACAACTTATCATCATCATCAGAATCTTCATAGGCTAGACATCTAGGGCTAGCCATTACGATCTCGAGTTGGATCAACTCTTGTAATCTTCATACTCGTCGAATATAATCAAGCAGGAGTAGGGTTTTACCTTCATTAAGAGGGCCCGAACCTGGGTAAACATTGTGTCCCCTGGCTTCCTGTTATCATCGACCCCTAGATGCACATCTTGGACCCCCTACCCGAGATCCGCCGGTTTTGACACCAACATTGGTGCTTCCATTGAGAGCTCTGTTGTGCTGTCTGCAAAAAGCGATCCATGGCTCACCCAGCCATCAACGACAATATCACTTCCAGAGGGTGCCTGGCTTCGGGGCAAACCCTCTGGTTCAGCACTTTTACCATAAGGACCCGCGCGGCCATCGAGCCCGCAGCCCCTCTGATGGCTGCCGGACACCGTCCTCGCATTGGTCCCAAGTACTCTAGAAAATTAGATCCGGCAGATGTTTCATCCTTAAACGAACTGCTAGACCGCATCGCCGCCCTGGGAGTCTCAACGGACTATGATCGGATCGGGATCAAGCCCGACCAGAGGGAAATTAATCACCCACTGATCACCCACTTCGTGGTAATCATCGAGGAACCGACCACTGACACTTCCCTCCCCATATTGAGGACCAAGTATGTTCGGGTCCCCGAATCCCCTAAGCCGGATACTTATCCTTCGGAAGGGACTTTACTCCCGCTGGACTCTGGTTTGGGTGTAGAATCACAAGAGCCTTTGTGCTTAACCGGACCCGAACCAGTTATTTTGGAAGCCGTATGGGCTCCGAACACGGACATGGGACATGATACAAAATTTAATCCACCCACCCACCACAATCTATACTCTGCAAGCAACTCAGGTCCTCCAGATATATATGACCCGATGTACGTGCGGTAGCAGCCCCAGGAAACGGTCCACCACTTTTGGGCCAGATTCCTGCTTGTTAAAAACAAGATCAAGGACTGCTCAGACGACGACGTAGTTTCGGTCTTCCATCGTAATTGTACAGATGAAGGGATATTGAATGCCCTCGACCGTCGCCACATACAGAGTTTCACAGAGTTATCGCACGTAGTACAAAAATATGGTGCGACGGAAAGCATATGGCAGCCCTAGAAAACTCAACTGGAGCTCGCCACCTTGGCGCAGTGTGCGGCCCGGGCTAAGAGAATATACCCCGACGGGTCACCCGACCATCGGGCTATGGGCAGGAAGAACAAGCCCTTCACGGGACATAGGTCCGTTCTTGACGAACTATTGGACAGACCCTGCCCGATCCATACTACTCCGCACACAGTCCCAACCCATAGCCTTTGGGCATGTTGGGTACTCCGATAGGTAGCAAAGAGTGGAGAGGCCATCCTCACCACAACTCCAGAAGGATACTCACTGAAGAGGGACAATTTTAACGCCCTAACAGTCTTCGAGACTTTTTCTTCTAACAACCGGCACAAACGGGCGCTCCGCGATCTTGCCGAAGTCCATCAAGTTACCGCACTGAGCCCATGGAACGACACGGTGATAACCTTTACGGCCGAAGACGAACCAAAGGCTCGGTCCGTCCGAGCACCTGCCGCCTTGGTATTAAACCCCATTGTTGATGGTTTCTGACTTACTAAAGTACTCATGGACGACGATAGTGGACTTAACCTCATCTATGAGGATACGCTCGATAAGATGCAGATGGATAGGTCACGCATCGAGCAAAGCAACACCACCTTTCGAGGTATTATCCCCAGTTGAGAGGCGCACCGCTCTGGAAAATCAAACTGGATGTGGTGTTTGGTACACCAGAGAACTACAGATCCGAAGAGTTGCTCTTCCATGTGGTCCCCTTTAATAGTGGGTATCACGCTATCTTCGGCCGGGACGCTTTCTCACACTTTCAAGCTATACCCCATTATGGGCACATGAAGCTCAAAATGCTCGACCCTAATGGAATCATCACAATCTCGAGCGACCCGGACAAAGCCCTTCGTGCCGAAAACAAAACAACATCCTTGGCCCTCGAGGCACTATCTGAAGCCCTAGCGGCAGAAGAATTAACCACCGTACGAGCTACGGTGGATAGGGACAATGTGATCCTAGATAAAAGATCCAAGTCCACCTCTTTCAAGCCATCAGAAGAAATAGTAAATTCCAAGTGCACCCGATGGACCCTAATAAAATAGCGTCTATCGGAGCACAACTGGATCCTGCAGTCGACGCTGCCCTACGCGCATTCCTACGCGAGAATTGGGATATTTTCGCCTGGCATCCTTCAGTTATGCCCAACATCCCACGCAGACTGGCCGAACATAGTCTCAATATAATCAAGGGATTTAAACCCGTGAAGCAGACACTACAATGATTCTCTGAACCCAAGCACCAGGCCATGGGAGAAGAGCTAGCCAAGTTATTAGAGGCTGGGTTTATTAGGGAAATCAAGCATCCGGATTGGTTAGCCAACCTGGTCATGGTACCTAAGAAGGATAAATCATGGTGCCTGTGTGTCGACTTCAAACGACCTCAATAAGGCTCGCCCTAAAGATCCCTTCCCATTGCCCCGCATCGACCAAATCATTGATGCAACTGCATGACACGATTATTTGTGTTTCCTTGACGTCTATTCTGGATACCATTAGATTAAAATGAAGGAATCGGACCAGGCTGCAACCACGTTCATCACCCCTTACGATCCCTTCTGCTTCAATACTATGCCCTTCGGACTCAAAAACGCCAGGGCTACCTACCAGCGCATGATTCAAACCTGCCTGGAAAAGCAAATAGGCAAAACAGTTGAGGCATACGTGGAGGACATGGTTATCAAGACAAAACACGTCGAGTCACTGGTGGACGACCTGTGCCTCACCTTCGACAATCTCTGAACATAAGATATCCGGCTTAATCCGGAAAAATGTGTCTTCGGAGTTCCAGCCAGAAAGTTGCTGGGATTCATTGTTTCCCATAGAGGAATGGAGGCAAACCCAACCACAATCCAAGCTCTGTCACAATTGGCCATACCAGCAGACCTAAAGCAGGTCCAGAAATTAGCTGGGCGCGTCGCGGCTTTAAGCCTATCTCCAAATTAGGAGAAAAAGCATTGCCATTATATAAGCTACTGTGCCGCACTGACAACTTCAAATGGACGGATGCAGCCACATCCAGATTGGAAGAAATCAAGGCCCTTCTTGCAAGCAACCCAATCTTGGCCGCACCCGGCGTTGGAGAGCCTATGTTATTATACATCTCGGCAACTAACCAAGTAGTCAGTTCCATCCTCGTCATCGAGCGAGGGGAGGAGGGACATAAATTCCCCACCCAAAAGCCAATCTACTATGTATCGGAGGTCCTTACACCTTGCAAATCCCGATACCCGCACTATCAGAAGATAGCCTACACAGTCTTCATGGCATCCTGTAGAGTGTTCGGTCACAGTGCATCCGAAGTGCCCCTGAATGAAATCATTAACAACAAGGACGCCAATGGCCGCATAGCCAAATGGGCCATCGAGCTATTACCGTTCAAAATCACATACAAGCCACACCGGGCTATTAAATCCCAGGTATTGGCCAACTTCATCGCCAAATGGATGGAAGCCAAACTCACTAAAGAGTACAACTCATACTCTAATTGGATTATGTACTTCGATGGCTCCAAAATGCTGGCCGGACTAGAGGCTGGTGTAATCCTCATATCCCCTACTGGGGACACAGTCCGCTACTTACTGCAAATTATGTATACGGACTCTAATAATGCAACCGAATATGAGGCGCTACTACACGGTCTCCGCATGGCTGTCTCCATGGGTATACAATGCCTGGAGGTACACGGCGATTCGAACCTCGCAATTTCCCAGGTCAATGGAGAGTTTGATGCAAAGGACCAAAAAATGATGGCATATCAAAAACGTCATATTAAAACTATCAGCTCGGTTCGACGGACTCGAGTTCCGCCACGTCGCCCAAGAAAGTAATCAGGCAGCCGACATCCTCGCTCGTATGGGTGCTAAGCGCGACCTCGTGCCACCCAACACCTTCGTGGAAAGGCTCTTTAAGCCATCTATGGTGTTGCAGGGTGAGAACAGAGAAGGCAATGCGGACCTGATCACACCCCCAACCGCCGAACACAACGCAGACAACATCGGGGGTCTGGATATCGAGATAACACCCTATGCTCATGGGATCATGCCAGTTATCACTCCCTGGACAGAATCATTCTTGGCCTACCTTAATAGGCAAGAGCTCCCCGACGATCAAAATGAGGCGCAATGCATAGTTTGGCGCTCCAAAGCCTTCAAAGTGCATGAGAGCGAACTATATAAAAGGAGTACAACTGGAGTCCTTCAAAGGTGTATCTCCTAAGAGGAGGGAAGGCACCTCTTGGCAGAAATACATGCCGGCCTCGGCGGCCATCACGCCGCAGCCCGCACCCTTGTAAGCAAGGCGTTTCGGACAGGCTTTTTCTGGCCTACGGCTCGAGCTGACACTCAAGACCTTGTCCAATGTTGCGTGGACTGTCAACTTTTCGCGAATCAGAGCCACATGCCTCCCACATCATTGAGAACAATCCCCATTACTTGGCCCTTTGCGGTCTGGGGGCTTGACATGGTAGGACCCCTTAAAGGGGGAAGCCACAAAAAGAAATACTTACTAGTCATGGTGGATAAATTCATTAAATGGATAGAACCCAAACCAGTCAAAACAGTTGAGGCCAGACCAGTGATCGACTTTATATCCGGCATAGTCCATCGTTATGGTGTCCTGCATAGTATCATCACTAATAATGGATCTAACTTCACAACTGATGAGGTGAAAACCTGGTGCGCTAAGTTGGGCATTAAACTCGACTATGCATCTGTATACCACCCTCAAACGAACGACCAAGTCAAATGAAGCCTCAAACGAACGACTAAGTCATCAACATGCATATGCGTTAGGATGTGTGTCCATTCACTGGACATTGAGGATTCTAGGATATTTAGCTCACACCGCAGCTTTCAAAACCTCTTATCATCCAAGGGCTTTGTGAAGATATCTGCCAGTTGCTCTTCAATGTTGACGTGAATGATATCAATGTATTCCTTGTTGACATGATCTCTGAGAAAGTGATGACGAATCTCAATGTGCTTTGTCTTTGAGTGCTGAACTGGATTCTTGGAAAGCTTGATGGCGATTTCATTATCGCAGAAGAGTGGCACATTCTTCGTGTTGATGCTGTAGTCCTTGAGAGTTTGCTTCATCCAGAGAAGCTGAGCACAACGAGATCCAGCAGCAATGCATTCAGATTCAGCAGTGGAGAGGGATACGCAGCTCTGCTTCATTGAAGACTAGCAGACAAGAGATCATCCAAGAAAGTGACATGTGCCCGATGTAGACTTACGATTAACCTTGTCACCAGCATAATTAGCATCAGAATATCCAACTAGATCAAACAATGAGCCCTTTGGATACCATAATCCTAGTGTTGGGGTGTGAGCCAAATATCGAAGAATTCGCTTCACAGCAAGGTGATGCAATTCCTTTGGTGCCGCTTGGAATCGGGCACACATGCAAATGCTAAGCATAATATTAGGCCTAGATGCACATAAGTATAGCAAAGAACCAATCATGGAGCGGTATACCTTTTGATCGAACTCTTTACCATTGTCGTCAGGGCCAAAATGACTTTTGGTTGGCATTGGCGTCGTGTACCCTTTGCAGTCTTGCATTCTAAACTTTTTCAGCCAATCTTTGAGGTATTTTTCTTGCGATATGAAGATGCCATTGCGTTGTTGACGGATTTAAAGTCCAAGGAAGAACTTCAGCTCCCCCATTATGGACATCTGATATTGCTCTTGCATCATGTATCCAAATTCATCACTATATCTCTTATCCATGCAGCCGAAGATAATGTCATCCACATATATTTGACACACAAACAGTTCACCATCATATGTCTTCGTGAAGATTGTGGGATCTAGTGAACCAGGTTTGAAGCCTTTGCTCTTTAGGAATTCTTTGAGTGTGTCATACTAAGCGCGAGGTGCTTGTTTGAGGTCATACAATGCCTTGTTGAGCTTGTACACCATATCAGGATGCTTAGGATCTTCAAAACCAGGCGGTTGAGCGACATACACTTCTTCTTTGATTTTGCCGTTGAGAAAGGCACTCTTCACATCCATTTGGTACAGAAGAATGTTGTGATGGTTAGCATAGGCCAGCAATATGTGAATGGCTGCAAGCCTAGCCACAGGAGCAAAGGTTTCATCAAAGTCGATTCCTTCCACTTGTGTGTAACCTTGAGCAACGAGGTGTGCCTTGTTTCTGACAACTTGTCCAAGTTCATCTTACTTGTTGTGATAGATCCATTTCGTGCCAATGACATTGTGCTTGCGAGGATCAGGACATTTGATAAGATCCCAGACATTACTCAGCTCAAATTGTTGAAGCTCTTCTTGCATAGCTTGAATCCATTCAGGTTCCATGAAGGCTTCTTAACGGGTGTAAGCCAGATTTACATATGCAAAACACTTAGGTTGACTTGACGAGCCTAGCATGTACATACATGGCCTTGGAACACGAGAGACCAAAAGGTCGAACATGAGTCGTATGGTAGATATGATCAACATGGAGATGTTCACCGTTGATGAGTAGTCCGTATCATGTGATGATCGAACACGGCCTAGTCGATTCAGATCATGTATCACTTAGATGACTAGAGGGATGTCTATCTGAGTGGGAGTTCGTTAAATAATTTGATTAGATGAACTTAATTATCATGAACTTAGTCTAAAATTGTCTTTACAATCTATCATGTAGATCAAATGGCCCATGCTAATGTTGCCCTCAACTTCAACACGTTCCTAGAGAAAACCAAGCTGAAAGACGATGGAAGCAACTATACAGATTGGGTTCGTAACTTGAGGATCATCCTCATAGCTGCCAAGAAAGCATATGTCCTTGAAGCACCGCTAGGTGATGCACCCATTTTCTCAGCAACTCAATACGTGATGAACGCCTGGCAGTCACATAGTGATGATTACTCCCTGGTTCAGTGCGGCATGCTTTACAGCTTAGAATCGGGGTTCCAAAAGTATTTTGAGCAACACAGAGCATATGAGATGTTCCAAGAGCTAAAAATTGTTTTGCAAGCTCATGCCCGGGCCGAGAGATATGAAATCTCCGACAAGTTATACAATTGTAAGATGGAGGAAAACAATTCTGTCAGCGAGCATATACTCAAAATGTCTGGGTTGCACAACCGCTTGTCTCAGCTGGGAGTTAATCTTCCAGATGACTCGGTCATTGACAGGATCCTCCAGTCGCTTCCACCTAGCTACAAGAGCTTTGTGATGAACTACAATATGCAAGGGATGGAGAAGTCCATTCCAGAGTTATATTTGATGCTGAAATCAGCGGAGGTGGAGATCAAAAAGGAACATCAAGTGTTGATGTCGGTGTCAAAACCGGCGGATCTCAGGTAGGGGGTCCCGAACTATGCGTCTAAGGTCGATGGTAATAGGAGACGGGGGACACAATGTTTACCCAGGTTCGGGCCCTCTCTATGGAGGTAATACCCTACTTCCTGCTTGATTGATCTTGATGAATATGAGTGTTACAAGAGTTGATCTACCATGAGATCATAATGGCTAAAACCCTCAAAGTCTAGCATGTATGATTATGATTGTGCCCTATGGACTAAACCCTCCGGTTTATATAAACACCGGAGGGGACTAGGGTTGTACAAAGTCAGTTATAGAGAAAGGAATCTTCATATCCGAACGCTAAGCTTGCCTTCCACGCCAAGTAGAGTCCCATCCGGACACGGGAAGAAGTCTCCTGTCTTGTATCTTCATAGCCCATTAGTCCGGCCCATGTCACATAGTCCGGACGACCGAGGACCCCTTAATCCAGGACTCCCTCAGTAGCCCCCGAACCAGTCTTTCAATGACGATGTGTCCGGCATGCAGATTGTCTTCGGCATTGCAAGGCAAGTTCCTCCTCCAATTATTTCAAAGTACCTGACTTAAAGAGTAGTATTCGGCTTTCCATTTAATGTCGCACCCATCGACTTCTGCACCTTCATGACTTCAGCTTCCACGTGTCTAGTGAATACGAGAGGTCGGGGTATTTTTACACGTACCACCCTGACCATGTAAGAAAGGTGTCTATTTAAAGAGATCGGGATCTTCAGACCCATTCCGTACCAAGCGAGGAATCCTTAGAGCTTGCTAGGAGAAACCATTCCAACATGGCTAGCGCTACCAACTCTTCCTCCCATCCCCACGACCCTAAAAAAGGCGATTGGGAGAAGTGTTCCATATCCCACAATCACCTAGTGAAGCTGCAAACCCAGGGATTTCTTCCCCCCGCAGATCTAGTCCCCGTTCGAGCAGGATTGATTTCCTTCAATGGCGGAACTCAGGCGGAGAATTGCCCCAATCCATCTAAGGGGGAACGAGTGTGCTTTGTTCCCTACTTGTTGAGAGGCATCAGATTTCCAATCCACCCATTCCTCCGAGGGCTTCTGGAGTATTATGGCCTCTAGCTGCATAATTTCACTCCTGCCTCCATCCTGCACATTGCGGGTTACGTTGCTCTTTGTGAGTTATTCCTGGGCTGTGAGGCCCATTTTGAATTATGGAGGAAACTATTCTGCCTCGTCCCTCATAGCCAAGAGGGATCAATATTTGAAGTGGGCGGAGCCGAGGTATGGCGTATCACTGGGACCAGATACCTGTCCGTCACGCCGAAGAAGGCATCCGAAGAGTGGCCTTTCGAATGGTTTTATATCGAGGACGCCGCCCTTCCTGACCCAGTCCGAATGGGTCTTCCTGAATTTTCAAGCATTCCGTTGAAGAAACGCCACAGCTGGCGTCCCCGAAGCCTCAAGGAGGAAGATAGCACGGAAGTCCATCAATTGATGAGCAAGATAAAGACGCTCGCTCAGTCCGGATTATCAATAGTCGAGGTAATGGCGACTTCCATAGTGCGAGGGGTTCAGCCACTCCAATACAGAAGGCTTCCCATGTGGCACTACAATGAGGAAGATGACGCCTCCCGCTGCGGTCGGAAAGGTCTGGATACCCCTGCCGCTTTGGCCAAAATACTGGCCGAACTGTACAAAGGGGAGAAAGAGGAGTTCACTCGTATTAAGTGTCGAGATGGATTTTCCATGTACAATCCTCCTAGCTGGGTGAGTTCTAATCCCACTAATCTTCTCATTCTGCTCCCTGAGTTGCTTTTCACGGACATTAATCCGTCCATTCCTAACAGGAATGGCAGAAAATCACCAAGGAGCTCAAGAGCCCCGCACCACAACCAGAGGACCACAACCGGGACCTCAACACTGGATTCAAAGAGGATCCGGATATATTCGTGGAGCTCGAGGCTGGAGTGTTTAACCATGCGAGCCATGATGGCACGGAAGTGGCCATCACCACCGACTATCCCGGTCTTCTCCCTGCCTCACATGTAAGTAACCAGGAGACATCTCTTCAAAAAGAGCTTCCTTGTTACGCCTCACCCACCGCATTGTCTCGTGCTCTAAAGGGGAGGCGCTTGGCGCGCCATACTGCTCCTGAGGTGACTCTAAAGAGAGCGGCGCCCACATCAGGCAGGCCTTCAAAGAGGAAGGCAAATGGAAACACGACCGAGCCTTCATCAATGAGGTATGACTTTTTAAATATGCTCCTTGCCTATCGCATTGAAGTGTGACATTGTCCATTGTGTCTTATTAGGAAGAAAGTTTGCCACACTATGTCCGGGGATCTTGCCGGTCATGCCTCCACCAGCCGGATTCCAGATCCTGCCTTTAGGACAGAGGATGACGCGGGAGTGACGCCGGATTGTCCTTCTGCAGAGGATTAGGATGATGTATCCGTTACAAACTCTGAAGTGGATAGCGCCATAAATCATCAGCGCTAGCGGGCCGCTCTTCGAGACCCCAACTTTTCAAAAGAGGCATTCAACACCTTCAGCTCGGCTGATGCATACATCCAAGCTGCTCGAGATGGGCTTACTAGAGCCACTGGCCAATATTTGAAAGATATACGGGTAAGTACATATTTGTATAAATCTGATAATTATATATACCAGTAGCCCCCGAGACTTGAAACAGTTAGTACAACTAATTTAAGGATCATTGGATAACCATGTGCTCATAGAGAAGAACAACCTGTTGCCTGAAGAGCTGGAAAAGTGTTGGACCCAGCTAGCTGCTGCTACTGCCGAACTGGAGAAATCCAAGAAGGCATCGCCTGGTAATGTGTCCCTCCATCGAGAAAAATAGAATTATATATACCAGTAATGCTAACATAGTTACATATCTGATGATAGGATCATTAGATAATCTGGGAGAGGCACCGGAAGTCGCACAAGCGGGCGAACAAGAAGCCAAAAGGCAACTCGCCGCTGGCGAACGTATACTTACACGGGTCGGGGAGGAGAAAAAAAACTCCAGGATTACAATACCTAGCTGGGCGAACAATTGAAAGATGTGCGGGCCCAGCTGGCTGATTTTGTGAAGGAAATAAGAGGCTCTAAGGCGGCATATTTAGTATGTGTTCAAATTAACCTCCGTGTAATTCGGCAAGGAAAGGAACTGACAGAGTTATGTCTGTAGGTATGCTGACTGGTGATGACCCACAAGTGTAGGGGATCTATCATAGTCCTTTTGATAAGTAAGAGTGTGGAACCCAACGAGGAGCAGAAGGAAATGACAATCGGTTTTCAGTAAGGTATTCTCTGCAAACACTGAAATTATCGGTAACAGATAGTTTTGTGATAAGGTAATTCGTAATGGGTAACAAGTAACAAAAGTAAATTACGTGCAACAAAGTGGCCCAATCCTTTTTGTAGCAAAGGATAAGCCTGGAAAAATTCTTATATGAAGGAAAAAGCTCCCGAGGACACATGGGAATTATCGTCAAGCTAGTTTTCATCACACTCATAAGATTCGCGTTCGTTACTTTGATAATTTGATATGTGGGTGGACCGGTGCTTGGGTGCTGCCCTTCCTTGGACAAGCATCCCACCTATGATTAACTACTCTCGCAAGCATCCGCAACTACAAAAGAAGAATTAAGGTAAACCTAACCATAGCATGAAACATATGGATCCAAATCAGCCCCTTACGAAGCAACACATAAACTAGGGTTTAAGCTTCTGTCACTCTAGCAACCCATCATCTACTTATTACTTCCCAATGCCTTCCTCTAGGCCCAAACAATGGTGAAGTGTCATGTAGTCGACGTTCACATAACACCACTAGAGGAAAGACAACATACATCTCATCAAAATATCGAACGAATACCAAATTCACATGACTACTTATAGCAAGACTTCTCCCATGTCCTCAGGAACAAACGTAACTACTCACAAATCATATTCATGTTCATAATCAGAGGGGTATTAATATGCATATAGGATCTGAACATATGGTCTTCCACCGAATAAACCAACTAGCATCAACTACAAGGCGTAATCAACACTACTAGCAACCCATAGGTACCAATCTAAGGCTTTGAGACAAAGATCGGATACAAGAGATGAACTAGGGTTTGAGAGGAGATGGTGATGGTGAAGATGTTGATGGAGATTGACCCCCTCCCAATGATAGGATCGATGGTGATGACAATGGTGACGACTTCCCCCTCCCAGAGGGATGTTTCCCCGGCAGAACAGCTCCGCCGGAGCCCTAGATTGGTTCCGCCAAGGTTCCGCCTCATGGCGGCGGTGTTTCTTCCTGAAAGCTTCCTCTTGATTTTTTCCAGGGTAGAAGACTTCATATAGCAGAAGATGGGCACTGGAGGCCTTCCAAGGGGCCCATGAGCAGGGGCGCGCCCAGGGGGGTAGGGCGCGCCCCCCACCCTCGCTGATGGTGGGTGGCCCCCTCTGGTTGATTCTTTCGCCAGTATTTTTATTAATTCCAAAAAATGCCTTTGTAAAGTTTCAGGACTCTTGGAGATTTGCAGAATAGATCTCTAATATTTGCTCCTTTTCCAGCCCAAAATTCCAGCTGCCGGCATTCTTCCTCTTCATGTAAACCTTGTAAAATAAGAGAGAATAGGCATAAGTATTGTGACATAACGTGTAATAACAACTCATAATGCATTAAATATCGAGATAAAAGCATGATGCAAAATGGACGTATCAACTCCCCCAAGCTTAGACCTCGCTTGTCCTCAAGCGGAAGCCGATAACGAAAAATATGTCCACATGTTTAGAGATAGAGGTGTCGATAAAATAAAATACGGACATGAGGGCATCATGATCATTCTTGTAACAGCAACATATATAAATATTGTCATATGATTTCTTATACTAAAGTAACAATCTATTCACAATGTCAAGTATGAATCACAAACTTCATTGAAAACTAACAAACTATAATCTCGGTCATTGTAGCAATTGCAATTTATCATAACATCGGAAAGAGTCAATATAAGAGCTTTTCAGCAAGTCAACATACTGAACTATCATTTAGTCTTTCACAATCGCTAACACTCACGCAATACTTATGGGTATGAAGTTTTAATCGGATACAGAGAAAGATAGGGGCTTATAGTGTTGCCTCCCAACCTTTTTCCTCAAGGGTAATGTCAACAATAATAGTTCATGCTAACTTACATCCAATTGGACATATAATCAGGATCTTTCCAACACAATGCGCTTGCCAAAGGATAAAATGTAAAAAGGAAAGGTGAAGATCACCATGACCCTTGTATGAAGGTATAAGACAAAAATAAAAGATAGGCCCTTCGCAGAGGGAAGCAGAGGTTGTCATGTGCTTTTAGGGTTGGATGCACAAAATCTTAATGCAGAAGAATGTCACTTTATATTGCCACTTGCGATATAGACCTTTATTATGCAGTCCATCGCTTTTATTTCTTCCACATCACAAGATCGTATAAAGCTTATTTTCTCCCACACTAATAAATCATACATATTTAAAGAGCAATTTTTATTGCTTGCAATAATGACAACTTACTTGAAGGATCTTACTTAATCCATGGGTAGATATGGTGGACTCTCATGGCAAAACTGGGTTTAAGGATATTTGAAAGCACAAGTAGTATCTCTACTTGGTGCAAAGAATTTGGCTAGCATGAGAGGGAAAGGCAAGCTCAACATGTTGGATGATCCATGACAGTATACTTTATTTCGGATATAAGAAAACATAACCCATTACATCGTCTTCCTTGTCCAACATCAACTCTTTAACATGTCATATTTTAGTGAGTGCTCACAGTCATAAAAGATGTCAAAGATAGTATATTTATATGTGAGAACCTCTCTTTCTTTATTACTTCCTATTAATTGCAACGACGACCAAAACTATGTTTGCCAACTCTCAACAACTTTTATTCATCATACTCTTAATATGTGAAGTCATTACTCTCCATAAGATCCATATGATCTCTTTATTTCTTTTTATTCTTTCTTTTTCTTTTATTCCCTCAAGATCATAGAAAGATAGCTAAGCCCTTGACTCAAGACTAATCTTTATTATATATAGCTCACGGACTCGATTACATAGAGGAATCATAAAGCAAAACTCAAAACTAGATCATTATAAAACTTTAATCTACTAGATCAAGATATTACCAAAAGGTTTGAACTTAGAAAAACGATAAAGATAGGAGTGTGATGGTGATACGATACCGGGGCACCTCCCCCAAGCTTGGAAGTTTCCAAGGGGAGGGCCCATACCCATGTGATTATGTCTCCTTCTTCGGAGGTGATGATGATGGAGTTGTTGATGATGTAGGCTTCTTCCTTAATTTGCGCTTGAGGATGGAATTTTGCTCCCTTAGATCATCGATCTCCTGCTCAAGGCTTAATATCCTTTTGCATAGTTCCTGTTTGTTCTCCTGCAAGTGACAAAAGGGATAAACTCGATCTTAGGTTTCTTTGCTCTATCAGGGAGGCTTGACTTTTTAAAATCCACATGCATGTCCCCAGGTTGAGGTAATGGGACTTCATCTTCATCTGAGCTCGTCTCCTCATTTCCCTTAGGCTCATAGTCTTCTTCTTCCTAAGTGGTCCAACCATAATGCTCCAAGTCCCCGTAGACCTTAGGGTCTGCAAGGTAGTCAGGCACATAGCTTTCTCCCTCCAAATCCTGGGACAACATATTGCTCTAATCTGTGGCAGAAACAACTCAAAGCAAAAGCAGAGGATTTCGTTGTGGTACGGTGGACAAAACCTTCGGGAGATTAAATAATGAATTTTTACCGACCACAAGAAGTATCAAGCAAGAAAATGGAGTCCGAAGAGCAAACGAGGTGCCCACAAGGCAGGGGGCGCACCCAGGGGGTAGGGCGCACCCTCCACCCTCGTGGATGCCTCGTGTCCTCTTCGGACTACTTCTTATTTTCCTATTTTTTTAAATATTCCAAAATGGAGAAAAATTGCTATTAGAACTATTTTGGAGTCGGTTTACTTACCGTACCACATACCTATTACTTTTTGGAGTCTAAAACATTCTGGAAAGTGTCCCTTATGTATTCCTCCGGTGTTACGGTTCCAATCACATTGGGTTCAACATTTATGGGATTATTTGAGATATAATTTTTGATTCTTTGACCGTTCACCACCTTCGAATTTGTGCCTTCGAAGTAGTTGATTTTTATGGCACCGGAATGATAGACCTCCTCGATAATGTAAGGACCTTCCCATTTAGAGAGGAGTTTTCTTGCAAAAAATCTTAAACGAGAGTTGAAAAGCAACACATAATCACCTACATTAAACTCACGCTTTTGTATCCTTTTGTCATGCCATCTTTTAACTTTTTATTTAAATAGTTTGGCATTCTCATAGGCTTGAGTTCTCCATTCATTAAGTGAGCTAATGTCAAATAACCTCTTCTCACAGGCAAGTTTGAAATCATAATTGAGCTCTTTAATGGCCCAATATGCCTTATGTTCTAGTTCGAGAGGTAAGTGACATGCTTTTCCATAAACCATTTTATATGGAGACATACCCATAGGATTTTTATATGCAGTTCTATAAGCCCATAATGCATCATCAAGTTTCTTGGACCAATTCTTTCTAGATCTATTAACAGTCTTTTGAAAAATCAATTTAAGCTCTCTGTTACTCAGTTCTACTTGGCCACTAGACTGTGGGTGATATGGAGATGCAATTCTATGATTAACATCATACTTAGCAAGCATTTTATGAAAAGCACCATGAATAAAATGTGAACCACCATCAGTCATTAGGTATCTAGGGACTCCAAACCTCGGAAAAATAACTTCTTTAAGCATCTTAATAGAGGTGTTATGATCAGCACTACTAGTTGGAATAGCTTCTACCCACTTAGTAACGTAATCAACAACAACTAAAAGATGTGTATACCCATTAGAGGAAGGAAACGGTCCCATATAGTCAAAGCCCCAAACATCAAATGGTTCAATAACAAGTGAATAATTCATAGGCATTTCTTGACGTCTACTAATATTACCGATTCTTTGACATTCATCACAAGACAATACAAAATTACGGGCATCCTTGAAGAGAGTAGGCCAATAAAAACCGGATTGCAATACCTTATGTGCAGTTGTATCTCCAGTGTGGTGTCCTTCATAAGCCTCGGAGTGACACTTGCGTAGGATCTGTTCCTGTTCATGCTCAGGTACACAATGTCTAATAACACCATCTACTCCTTTTTATAAAGGTGTTGGTCATCCCAGAAGTAATGTCTTAAATCATAGAAAAACTTTTCCTTTTGCTGGTATGTGAGACTAGGTGGTATAAATTTGGCAACAATGTAATTAGCATAATCAGCATACCATGGAGCAGTACGAGAAGCATTTATGACAGCTAATTGCTTGTCAGGAAAGCTATCATCAATAGGTAGTGGGTCATCAAGAACATTCTCTAACCGAGACAAGTTGTCTGCAATAGGGTTCTCAGCTCCCTTTCTATCAATAATATGCAAATCAAATTCTTGTAGTAGGAGAACCCATCTAATAAGTCTAGGTTTGGCATCTTTCTTTTCCATAAGGTATTTTATAGCAGCATGATCAGTGTGAACAGTTACTTTAGAGTCAACGATATAAGGTCTAAACTTATCACAAGCAAATACAACTGCTAAAAATTCTTTTTCAGTAGTATCATAATTTCTCTGGGCACTATCTAGAGTTTTACTAGCATATTGAATAACATTTAGTTTCTTATCAACTCTTTGTCCTAGAACAGCCCCTACGGCATAATCACTAGCATCGCACATAATTTCAAAGGGTAAATTCCAATCAGGTGGCTGAACAATAGGTGCAGAAATCAAAGCTTTCTTAAGTATTTCAAATGCTTCTACACAATCATCATCGAAGACAAAAGGAATATCTTTTTGTAAGAGATTAGTCAGAGGCCTAGAAATTTTAGAGAAGTCCTTAATAAACCTCCTATAAAAACTGGCATGACCAAGGAAACTTCTTATACCTTTAATGTCTTTAGGACACGGCATATTTTCAATAGCATCAACTTTAGCTTAGTCAACTTCAATACCTCTTTCAGAAATTTTATGCCCCAAGATAATGCCTTCATTAACCATGAAGTGGCATTTTTTCCAATTCAAGACAAGATTAGTTTCTTCACATATCTGCAAAACTCGATCAAGGTTGCTCAAGCAATCATCAAAAGAAGATCCATAAATAGAGAAATCATCCATGAAAACCTCAACAATCTTTTCAAAAAAATCAGAGAATATACCATCATTCATCTTTGAAAGGTAGAAGGTGCATTACATAAACCAAAAGGCATACGTCTATAAGCAAAAGTACCGAAAGGGCCAGTAAAAGTGGTCTTTTCTTGATCCTCTTTTGACACAGGTATTTGAGAGAAACCAGAGTAACCATCTAGAAAGCAAAAATGTGTATGTTTGGATAATATTTCTAGCATTTCATCAATAAAAGGCAAAGGGTAATGATCCTTTTTAGTAGCTTTATTTAATTTGCGAAAATCAATTACCATCCTATAATCTGTAACAATTCTTTGTGGGATCAATTCATCTTTATCATTAGGAATGACAGTAATACCTCCCTTCTTAGGGACATAATGGACAGGACTTGCCCACTGACCATTAGCAATGGGATAAATTATACTTGCCTCCAGGAGCTTTAGTATTTCTTTACTTACCACTTCTTTCATCTTAGGGTTTAACCGTCGTTGGTGATCAACAACTGGTTTGGCGTCTTTCTCCAATTTTATTTTGTGTTGGCATAGAGTGAGACTAATGCCCTTAAGATCATCAAGAGTAAATCCAATAGCAGCATGGTGCTTCTTCAGAGTTCTCAGTACTATCTCCTCTTCCTGCTCTGAAAGGTTAGCACTAATAATAACATGATATATCTTCTTTTCATCAATATAAGCATATTTAAGAGTATCAGGTAGTTGTTTAAGCTCAAACACGGGATCACCCTTGGGTGGTGGAGGATCCCCTAGAATTTCAACAGGTAAGTTGTGTTTCAAAATAGGTCCATGTTTAAAGAATACTTCTATCTCCCTTCTTTCATTCATAAACATGTCATTTTCATGGTCTAGCAAATATTGTTCTAAAGGATCATTAGGAGCCACAACAATCGAAGCAAGACCAATAATTTCATCCTTACTAGGCAATTCTTTATCATGGGGTTGTCTACGAAATTTAGCAAAATTAAAGTCATAAGACATATCCCCTAAACCAATCGTAACAATATCCTTTTTGCAGTCTATCTTAGCATTAACAGTATTCAAGAAGGGTCTACCAAATATAATGGGACAAAAGTCATCTTGTGGAGAGCCAAGAACAAGAAAATTAGTAGGATATTTAACTTTCCCACACAAGACTTCAACATCTCTAACAATCCCAACTGTTGAAATAGTATCTCTATGGGCAAGCTTAATTGTAAGATCGATTTCTTCTATCTCAACAGGTGCAATATCATGCATAATTTCTTTGTATAAGGAATGAAGTATTGCACTTGCACTAGAACCCATATCACATAAGCCATGATAACAATGATCTCCTATTTTAACAGAAATAACATGCATGCCTACAACAGGTCTATGTTTATTTTTAGTATCGGCTCTAGCAATTCTAGGAGCTTCATCACAGAAGTAAATAACATGCCCATCAATATTATCAGCCAAGAGATCTTTAACCGTAGCAATACCAGGTTCAAATTAATTGGCTCAGGTGGTGTAGGTGTTCTAGTATTACTCTTACGAACCACAGTTGAATCTTTAGCATGATCCTTTATCCTAACAGGGAAAGGTGGTTTCTCAATATAGGTAGTAGGAACAATAGGATCATTATAAGTGATAGTCTTTTCTTAAACTTTAATAGGTGCAACTACTTTTACTTCAATGGGAGGATTATATTTAAACCACTTCTCCTTAGGGAGGTCAACATGAGTAGCAAATGATTCATAGAAAGAAGCTACTATCTCAAAGTCAAGTCCATATTTAGTGCTAAATTCACAAAAAGCTTCAATATCCATAAAAGATTTAACACAATCAAACTTAGGTGTTATACCTGACTCCTTACCTTCGTCGAGATCCCAATATTCCGAGTTGTGTTTAATTCTTTCCAATAAATCCCATTTGAATTCAATAGTCTTCATCATGAAAGAGCCAGTACAAGAAGCATCGAGCATGGAGCGATTGTTGAGAGAAAGCCGAGCATAAATTTTTTGAATAATAATTTCTCTTGAGAGCTCATGATTGGGCATGAATAAACATTGACTTAAGCCTCCCCCAAGCTTGAGCGATGCTTTATCCTTCGCGAGGCCAAAAATTATATATATAATTACGATCACGATGAACAAGATGCATAGGATAAAAACTTCTGATGAAATTCCAATTTCAATCGGTTGTAGTTCCATGACCCCATATCATCACATAGCCTAAACCATGTCAATGCCTTTCCCTTCAAAGATAAAGGGAAGACCTTCTTCTTGATAACATCCTCGGGCATACCTGCAAGCTTAAATAATCCACAAACTTCATCCACATAGATTAGGTGCAAATTGGGATGCGATGTTGCATCTCTTGTAAAAGGATTAGCTAGCAGTTTCTCTATCATACCCGAAGGAATTTCAAAGTAGGTTGAGGAGAAAATCTTTGCTCTACTGTTCGGGGTGAAGATACCCCAAACAAACCCCTCAAAGGGTTACTTTCCATAGTAACAAGTGACAGTAAATTTCAGCACACTATATAAATTTTTCCTTACCAAGTTCCACTTACCAAAGGCGCTTCTATCCCCGGAACGGCGCCAGAAAAGAGTCTTGATGATCCACAAGTGCCGGGGATCTATCATAGTCCTTTCAATAAGTAAGAATATCGAACCCAATGAGGAGCAGAAGGAAATGACAACCGGTTTTCAGTAAGGTATTCTCTACAAGCATTGAAATTATCGGTAATAGATAGTTTTGTGATAAGGTAATTCGTCACGGGTAATAAGTAACAAAAGTCAATTAGGTGCAGCAAAGTGGCCCAATCCTTTTTGTAGCAAAGGACAAGCCTGGAAAAATTCTTATATGAAGGAAAATGCTCCCGAGCACACATGGGAATTATCGTCAAGCTAGTTTTCGTCACGCTCGTATGATTCGCGTTCGCTACTTTGATAATGTGATATGTGGGTGGACGGGTGTCGGTGTCAAAACCAGTGGATCTTGGGTAGGGGGTCCCGAACTGTGCGTCTAAGGCTAATGGTAACAGGAGGCGGGGGACACGATGTTTACCCAGGTTCGGGCCCTCTCTAAGGAGGTAATACCCTACTTCCTGCTTGATTGATCTTGATGATATGAGTATTACAAGAGTTGATCTACGATGAGATCGTAGAGGCTAACCCTAGAAGCTAGCCTATGATTATGATTGTTGTCGTCCTACAGACTAAACCCTCCGGTTTATATAGACACCGAAGGGGGCTAGGGTTACATATGGTTTGTTACAGACAAGTGAATCTACATATTCGAATCGCCAAGCTTGCCTTCCACGCAAAGGGGAGTCCCACCCGGACACAGGACGAAGTCTTCAATCTTGTATCTTCATAGTACAACAGTCCGGCATAAGCATATAGTCTGGCTGCCCGAGGACCCCCTAATCCAGGATTCCCTCAGTAGCCCCCAAACTAGGCTTTAATGACGATGAGTTCGGCGTGCATATTGTCTTCGGCATTGCAAGGCGGGTTCCTTCTCCGAATTCTCTAGAGTACCTGTTGTAACGAGCAGTGTCCGGCTTCCCATTTAATGTTACACTCATCGGCTTCTCTACCTCAATAGTATCAGCCTCCACGTGTCGAGCGAATGCAAAAAGCCAGGGCATTTTTACACTTGCCACCCTGACCATGTAAATAAATCGTCTATTAAAGAGACGTGGATCCTCAGATCCAAATCACACCATCTTCCCCAAGCGAGGATTCATCAGAGCGCGCCCGAAAAACCATCCCATCATGGCCGACCACCACATCTCTTCCTCTCGCCCCTATTGCACCAAACCTGGTGATTGGGAGAAGTGTACCATATCCGACAGCCAATTGGTGAAGTTGCAGACCCATGGGTTTCTTCCACCTGCATATCTTGTCCCTGTTTGGGCCGGATTAGCCACCTTTGATGACGGGGAGCAAGCGGAGAGTTTCCCCAACCCATCCAGGGGGGAGCGAGTGTGCCTTGTCCCTTACTTGCTGAGGTGCATCGGATTTCCAATCCATCCGTTCCTCCGCGGGCTCCTGGAGTATTATGGCCTCCAGCTGCACAATTTTACCCCTGCCTCTATCCTGCACATCGCAGGTTATGTCACCCTTTGCGAGTTATTTCTGGGTTGCAAAGCTCATTTCGAGCTATGGAAGAGGTTGTTCTGCCTCGTCCCTCGCAATTAGGAGGGATTAATATTCCAAGTGGGCGAAGCCGAAATATGGCACATCGCCGGGACCGGATACTTGTTCGGCACTCCGAAGAAGGCATCCGAATATTGGCCTTCTGAGTGGTTTTATATAGAGGACGTCTCCCTTCCCGACCCTATCCGAATGGGTCTTCCTGAGTTCACAAATGCCCCGTTGAAGAAACGCCGTAGCTGGCGACCTTGGAGCCCCAAGGAGGAAGATAGCATAGAGGTCCTTCAATTGATGGGCAGGATAAAAACGCTTGCCCAATCCGGATTGACAATAATCGAGGTTATGTCTATATGCATAATGCGGGGGGTGCAGCCACTCCAGTATCAAGGGCATCCCATGTGGCACTTCAATGGAGAAGATGATGCCACCCGCTGCGGTCGGAAAGGTCCGGACTCTGCCACCGCTCTGGCGAAAATACTGTCCGATTTATACAAAGGGGAAGAAGAGGAGTTCATCCGCATTAAGCCACGGGATGGATTTTCCATGTACAACCCCCCTAGCTGGGTGAGTTGCTATCTTTTACTCAACTCTGTCCATTCCCGCAGTTTTTCATCACAAATATTTACCTTGCTAGTCCATAACAGGAAATGCGGAAAGCTATGAGGGAGGTCCATAGCCCGCCTCCACAGCCAGAGGACCACAACCGGGCCCTCGACCCTGGACTCGAAGAGGATCCGGACATATTTGTGGAGCTTGACGACACGATGTTTTACAATGCAAGCTATGACGGCACCTTGGTGGCCATCATTTCCTACTATCCCGGCCTCCTCCCAGCATCATGCACAAGTAAATAGGAGACTTATCTTCCGAAAAGGATTTTACTCTTTCCACCTTACCCACCGCACATATATTATACTATAATGGGAAGGCCATTGGCGTGCCATGCTGAACCCGCGGCGACTCACCAACAAGAGGCGCCCAAACCGGGTAGGCTTCCAAAAAGAAAGGCGAGCAGAGACGTGGCCGAGCCGCCATCGAAGAGGTATGGTTGAAAACATGCTCCGTGATTGTTATCTTAATATATAACAATATCCGCTGTGTTTGGGCAGAAAGAACATTCGCCGAACTGTATCCAGGGATCCTGCCCATCATGCCTCTACCAGCCGGATTCCAGAACCTGCCTCGAGGATAGAGGCTAACGTGGGGACGACACCGGATGGTCCTCCTATAGAGGATTCGGATAGAATATCCGCTACAAATTCCAAGGTGGAGAGCGCTATGAATCATCGGTGTCGGCGGGCCGCATTCCGTGACCCTAGTTTTTCCGAAGAGGCTTTCAATGCCTTCAACTCGGGAGACGCGTACATCTGAGCTGCTCAAGATGGGCTTGCTAGAGCCACAAACCAGTATTTAAAAGATATACGGGTAAGCAAAATCTAATAATTACGTATATAAGTAGCCCCTGAGACTTGAAATAGTTGGTACAACTGATTTAAGGATCATTTGTATGAACATGTTCTTACAGAGAAGAATACCCTTTTGTCTCAAGAGCTAGAGAAGTGTCAAGCCCAGCTAAGGGCCGCCGCAGACGAAATGGAGTTATCCAAGAAAGCCTCATCTGGTAATATTTCTCTCTATCGAGAAAAATGTAATTACATGTACCAGATGGTGTTCGGTACGTTGCAGATCTGACAATAGATTCCGCGGATAAGTCCGGAGTGAATCCGGAGATCCTACAAGAGGATGAACAAAGAACTCAATGACAACTAGAAGCTGGCGAGCGTGTACTTACACGGGTCAGGCATGAGAAAAATGATCTCCAAGATGCCAATACCCGGTTGAGCATAGAATTACAAGATGTTCGGGCTCAGCTAGCTGACTCCGTGAAGGAGAAGGCTTCAACGCGGCATTTTTAGTATGTGCTCAAACGAACCTTTATATAGTTCGGCGAAGAAACGGGCCAACAGAGTTATGTCTATAGGTATGCTAACTGGTTGTCCCGAAGAAGAGATGCCCGGGTCCTCAGGCGATCTGCCGCAGGAGCTTTCGCAACTGCACGAACAAGTTCGGCAGGTGATGCAGGGTGTCACCAAGGCCTTGTGGCCATCCGCCTCCCTGCCGGGAAGCATGGGGGAGCTTGTTGATCTACTCAAGGGAGCGCGACGGCGTTTCCGACTATGGAGGATATCTGCATGTCGACAAGGTGCGAGGGAAGCTTGGGCCATGGTAAAAGCACGGTGTACCAAGCTTGATCCGAATCACATGGACCGGGTTGGACCTGTAGGGCCATATGGGAATGAGATTCCTGTTAGTCTGGTATATGACCAGGTAGGATTAGCCGCAAAGTATTCCCAATAGGATTGTAGGCTAGACAGCTTGTTGGATGGCATAGAAGAAGAAGTATGTGAGTCTAAGTGACTATGTACTTCAATTGACATATTTGTCCCTAGTCGGATTGTAAATCATTTGTCATGGCGGACCTTTTTGCTTCAACCTCCGGACCCGACAGTCCGGAGTGTTTCTGAGTACCCGCTTAGTTATGTAAACTGGGGTATGCGTGGAAACCAGGCGTAGGGGTCATAATTGCTTGAACAGACATGTACCCAACTAGCTATGTTATATTACATGGATAGTAAGAAACATCTTCCATAGAGAATAGTTTCGTTAAGGGTTCCTTTCCCTGGGTACGCACGCATTAATGTGCATGTCCGAACTACGAGAAAAAACGCAGTATATGCAACATCTGGGGTTTGTAATGTAATAGGTAAAAAACATCTTTAGTTCACCGACCGATTATTCTCTTAAGAACACTAGCTTTCGGCTTCACCCAGTCTGAGGTACACATCCGGCGTACCCGGTAGTAACAATCGCAGAGGTGCTCCCCTTATGCCCTAGCCAAACTAACGGGAACATAGGGCACAAACACAGGAGCCAGGCAACCCAGCTTGGCCAAAACTTAAGTCATATCCATGCATATAATAGTGAAGAAAAGGTACATATGGAGAAGTTACACTTAAAGCCTTAGAGCCATAACTTGAGTCACACTTAAAGCCTTAGAGCCATAAAAAGAAAGAGAGAGGATATAACTAAAAAAAGGCGGAGGGAAGGGGACGAACACAGAGTTTGACGCTAGGCGTAGAATCTTCGGAGGCTGGCCGCGTTCCATGGGTTCAGCTCGAGTCAATTATCTGATGCATCACGCAGGCGGTACGCTCCTCCAGTGAGAACTTTATCAATGATGAAGGGACCCTCCCACTTGGGCTTGAGCTTGTCCTTTTTCTTCTTCGGTAGGCGTAGAACGAGTTCGCCAATGTTATAAGTTTTGGCCCGTACTTCTCTGCTTTAATACCTGCAAGCCTGTTGCTGATAGAATGCGGAACGGGCCTTTGCAACATCACGCTCCTCCTCCAGGGCATCTAAACTGTCCTGCTGATCAAGCTCAGCTTCTCTCTCTTCATACATGCGCACTCGAGGTGAGTCATGAATACCATCGCAGGGCAATACCGCCTCTGCCCGTACACCATGAAGAAGGGTGTGTATCTGGTATTACGATTTGGCATGGTCCGCAGCCCCCATAGTACGGAGTCAAGCTCCTCGACCCAGTGCGTGTCTGATTCCTTCAAAGACCGCACTAGTCTGGGTTTAATGCCGCTCATAATAAGACCGTTTGCTCATTTGACTTGCCCATTTGTTTGAGGATGATAGACGGAGGAGTAATCGAGCTTTATGCTCATGTTGTCGCACCAAGTTTTCACCTCGTCGGTTGTGAAATTGGACCCATTATCGGTGATGATGCTGTGGGGGACACCATAGCGGTGCACGACCCCTGATATGAAGTCTATCGCTGGTCCGGATTCGGCCGTTTTGACTGGTTTGGCCTCTATCCATTTGGTGAATTTATCCACCATGACCAACATGTATTTTTTCTTATGGCTTCCTCCGTTAAGGGTTCCAACCATATCGAGCCCCCAGACCGCAAAAGGCCAAGTTATGGGGATTGTTTGGAGAGCGATGGGCGGCATATGGCTTTGATTGGCGAAGAGCTGGCAACTGGCGCAATGTTGGACGAGGTCCTGTGTGTCTACTCGGGCTGTCGGCCAGTAGAAACATGTACGGAAGGCCTTGCTTACAAGGGCCCGAGCTGCGGCGTGGTGGATGCCGAGTCCAGCATGAATTTCGGCCAAGAGCTGCCGCCCTTCCTCTTTGGGGATACATCTTTGAAGCACTCCGGTGGCGCTTTTCTTATAAAGCTCTCCCTCGTGGACCTTGTAGGCTTTGGAGCGCCGCAGAATGCAGTGTGCCTTGTTTTGGTCCTCGAGGAGTTCTTGCCTATTTAGGTAGGCCAAGAAGGGTTCAGTCCACTGGGCGATGACAACCATGATTAGATGGGTCGAAGGTGTTATTTCGGTGGCAGAGCCTCCGATTATGTCAGTGTGTTCGGAATTTGGGGTTATGGTTGGATCCGGACTAGTATTGCATGTTTCCCCTTGCCACACCACGGATGGCTTGAACAACCTTTCCAAGAAGATGTTAGGTGGGACGGGGTCGCGCTTAGCGCCGATGCGGGCAAGGACATCCGCCGCTTGATTGTTTTCTCGGACCACATGATGAAATTCAAGCCCCTCGAATTGAGCTGACATTTGGAGGACGACATGGCGATAAGCCGCCATTTTCGGATCCTTGGCGTCAAAGTCTCCATTTATTTGAGATATTGTGAGGTTTGAATCCCCATGCACTTCTAGGCGTTGAATGCCCATGGAGACAGCCATCCGAAGACCGTGCAACAGAGCCTCGTATTCGGCCGCATTGTTGGAGTATGTGTATAATATTTGGAGTATGCATTGGACTGTATCTCCGGTGGGGGATGTCAGGACAACACCCACTCCCAGAATGGCCAGCATTTTAGAGCCGTCAAAGTGCATGATCCAATTAGAATATGAGTCATACTCTTTAGGGAGTTCGGCTTCTGTCCATTCGGCAACGAAGTCAGCCAGTACTTGCGAATTAATGGCTCGTCGTGGTTTATATGTAATGTCAAACGGGAGGAGCTCGATGGCCCACTTAGCAATCCGGCCCGTGGCATCGCGGTTATTTATTATATCGTTGAGTGGTACTTCGGTGGCCACCATGATTGAACACTCTTGAAAGTAGTGTCGTAGTTTCCGGGATGCCATGAAGTCCGTGTATGCTATCTTTTGATAATGTGGGTACCGTGATTTGCATGGTGTGAGGATAGTGGATACGTAGTATACCGGCTTTTGAAGTGGGAACTTATGTCCGTCCTCCTCTCGTTCGACGACGAGCACTGCGCTTACAACTTGGTGTGTTGCAGCTATATATAACATCATGGGTTCACCAATGTTTGGAGGGGCCAAGATTGGGTTGCTGGCCAGGAGGGCCTTTATTTCTTCAAGTCCGGCCGTAGCCGCATCCGTCCACTCGAAGTGTTCGGTGCGTCGAAGAAGGCGATAAAGAGGTAGTGCCTTTTCTCCCAATCGGGAGATAAAGCGGCTTAAGGCAGCCACACATCCAGTATCTGGTCTTGATGACCACATCGTCTATGTATGCCTCAACTGTTTTGCCGATTTGTTTTTCCAGGCATGTCTGAATCATGCGTTGGTAGGTTGCACCGGCGTTTTTGAGCCCGAAAGTCATGGTGTTGAAACAGAAAGGGCCGTATGGGGTGATGAATGCCATTGTGGCTTGATTAGACTCTGCCATCTTGATTTGACTGTATCCGGAGTATGCGTCGAGGAAGCACAATGAGTCGTGTCCTGCGGTAGCGTCGATGATTTGATCGATGCGGGGGAGGGGGAAGGGATCCTTGGGGCAAGCCTTATTGAGGTCCTTGAAATCGACACATAGGTGCCAGGATTTTTCCGTCTTTGGTACCATAACCAGGTTTGCTAGCCAGTCCGGGTGGTTTATTTCTTTGATAAATCTGTCTTCGAGTAACTTGGCTAGCTCCTCTCCCATAGCTTGTCGTTTAGGCACTGAAAAGCGCCATAGTGTCTGCTTGACCGGCTTGTATCCCTTCAATATGTTGAGACTATGCTTGGCCAGCCTACGTGGGATCCCTGGCATATCTGAAGTGTGCCAGGCAAAGATGTCCCAATTCTCGCGTAAGAACGCCCGTAGTGCAGCGTCGATTATGGGGTTCAGATGTGCCCTGATGGATGATGTTTTTGTAGAGTCTGTTGGGCGGACTTGGAATTTGACTATTTCATCCGCTGGTTTGAATGAGGTGGACTTGGATCGCTTATCGAGTATCACGTCGTCCCTATCCACTATGGAGAGTAATGCAGTTAATTCTTCAGCCGCGAGGGTTTCGGCTAATGCCTCAAGGGCCAAGGCGGCAGTTTTATTTTTGGCGCAAAGTGCTATGTCCGGATCACTTGCTAGAGTGATGATTCCGTTGGGCCCGGGCATCTTGAGCTTCATGTACCCATAATGGGGTATAGCTTGGAAGCTCGCGAATGTGTCCCGCCCTAAAAGGGCGTGGTATCCACTACTGAACGGGGCCACTTGGAATGTTATCTCTTCGGACCTGTAATTTTCCGGAGTGCTGAATACCACATCGAGTGTGATTTTTCCTGCACATCGTGCCTCCCGACTAGGGATAATCCCTTGGAAGGTCGTGCTGCTTTGCTCAATGCGGCTCTTGTCTATTTCCATTTTTGTTGAGAGTTTCCTCATAGATGAGGTTTAATCCGCTGCCGCCGTCCATGAGCACTTTAGTAAGACAGGAGCCATCCACAATTGGTCTAAGGACCAAAGCGGCTGGTGCTCGAACTATTCGGAATTGAGGTTCGTCACTGGCATTAAAGGTTATAGCTGTGTCGTTCCAGGGATTTCAATGTGGCAGACTTTGGCAGAGTCACGGAATGCTCTCTTGCACATGTTATTCGAGGCGAAAGTCTCGAAGACTGTCAACATTGTATTGTTATTTTCTGCGGGATGATGCTCTGCGGTATTGTTAATGAGGATATCCTCGCTGCTCTTGGCCACCTGCTGAAGTATCCAACATGCTCTAAGGCTATGTGTTGGTACGGTATCCGGCGTGGTGTGAATTTTGCATGGCCCATTGAGCCATCCCTCCAATACGGTTCCATGCCCTGTAGCGGGTTTTGGTTTCTTTATGATTGGATTGGGTGACTTTCGAGAGTACACCCTTTTGGTTCGGACGAGGTGTTTAGTGAGAGCCGGAGGATCCCAGAATGTTGCATGGGTTTTCCAGGCGCTTTCCATCGCACAATACTTCTGTACTATGGCCGCCAAGTGAGCGAAGTGTGGTATGTCACGGCAACTTATGGCGTTAAGGATTCCCTTGTACGTGCAATTTTTGCAAAAGAATGAGATTGCGTCCTCCTCGCGACAGTCCTTAACCTTGCTCATTACAAGGAGGAATCTGGCCCAAAAGTGATGTACTGTCTCTTGGGATTATTGTCTGGTGTGGGAAAGATCGCTTGTATCTGGGTGGGTGGGTGGGTTTAAGTATGAACCCTGACCCAATCCGAAACCTAGAGGCTGAGGAACTTCCGAACTTGGCAGTTCAGGTTCCGGGATGTTACCCAATTTTTCTGGCCCGCCGTCTCATTCTAAATTCAGAGCTTGGGCCGTGTCCTCCTGCGAGCGGGTATCCGGCTCAGAGAGCTCGGGAATCCGTACATAGCTCGTCCTCAAAATTGAGGAAGAGTTGCTGTATTGCTCCTCCACCACCGCTATTTGATGGGTGTCCGGCGGAGAGTTGATCTCTCTTTGATCGGGTTTAAGCCCAATCCGATCATAGTCCGTAGCGACTCCCAAGGCGGCGATGCGATCCAAGAGCTCGTTCAAGGACGAAAGTTCCATTGGATTCATACGCTCGGTGTATTCCGAGCTGACGTGGAGGCTATTTTCGATGACCCGAGAAGTCGTCACCAGCACGGCGGCCGAACGGGCGGTCATGACGAATCCGCCTAGTCGGAGGGTTTGGCCTAAAGCCAGGGCTCCCCCGGAGGCAATGTTGTCCTTGATAACAAGGCGAGCCATCAAACCTTTTCTTGACGTCACAGTGGAACTCTCAATGAAAGCACCAATGTCGGTGTCAAAACCGGCGGATCTCGGGTAGGGGGTCCCGAACTGTGCGTCTAAGGCTAATGGTAACAGGAGGCAGGGGACATGACGTTTTACCCAGGGTCGGGCCCTCTCGATGGAGGTAATACCCTACTTCCTGCTTGATTGATCTTGATGATATGAGTATTACAAGAGTTGATATACCACGAGATCGTAGAGGCTATACCCTAGAAGCTAGCCTATGATTATGATTGTTCTAGTCCTACACACTAAACCCTCCGGTTTATATAGACACCAGAGGGGGCTAGGGTTACACAGAGTCGGTTACAGAGAAGGAGCTCTACATATCCGAATTACCAAGCTTGCCCTCCACGCAAAGGAGAGTCCCATCCGGACACGGGATGAAGTCTTCAATATTGTATCTTCATAGTCCAACAGTCCGGCCAGAGTATATAGTCCGGTTGTCCGAGGACCCCTTAATCCAGGACTCCCTCAGTAGCCCCTGAACCAGGCTTCAATGATGATGAGTCTGGCGCGCAGATTGTCTTCGGCATTTCTAGGTGGGTTCTTCTCCAAGTCCTCCAGAGTATTGTAGTAGCGAGCAGTGTTCGGCTCCTCATCAATGTCGCGCTCCTCGGCTTTAGTGCTTTAATAATGGTTGTCTCCACATGTCGAGCGAATGCGAGAAGTCGAGGCGTTTTTACATTTGCCACCCCAACCATGCGAGTAAATCATTTATTTAAAGAGATGGGGGATCCTCAGATCCAAATCACACCATCTCCTCCCAGTGAGTATTCTCCAGAGCGCACCCAGAAAAATCCATACCACCATGGCCGGTCGTCACGGTTCTTCCTCTCTCTCTCGTAGCACTAGGCCAGGCGATTAGGAGAAATGTTCTGTCCCCCACAGTCGATTAGTAGAGTTGGAGACCAAGGGGTTTCTCCCGCCTGCGTACATGGTCCGCGTCCGAGAAGGACTAGCCACTTATAATGGCGGGGAGCAAGCGGAGAGCTCTCCAAACCCATCCAAGGGAGAGCGGGTATGCTTCGTCCCCTATTTGCTAAGGGGGCTCGGATTTCCAATCCATCCTTTCCTTCGCGGGCTCCTGCAGTTCTACGGCCTCCAGCTACATAACTTTACCCCAGCCTCCATACTGCATATCGCAGGCTACGTTGCCTTCTGCGAGCTATTTCTGGGTTGCGAAGCTCATTTCGAGCTATGGAAGAGGCTATTCTGCCTCGTACCCCTTACTCAGGAGGGGTCAGTATATAAAGTGGGCGGGGGACATGATGTTTACCCATGTTCGGGCCCTCTCTATGGAGGTAATACCCTACTTCCTACTTGATTGATCTTGATGATATGAGTATTACAATTGATCTACCACGAGATCGTAGAGCTAACCCTAGAAGATAGCCTATGATTATGATTGTTGTCGTCCTACAGACTAAACCCTCCGGTTTATATAGACACTGGAGGGGGATAGGGTTACATTAGGTTGGTTACAGATAAGGGAATCTACATATCCGAATCGCCAAGCTTGCCTTCCATGCAAAGGAGAGTCCCACCCGGACACGGGACGAAGTCTTCAATCTTGTATCTTCATAGTCCAATAGTCCGGCATAAGCATATAGTCCGGCTGTCCGAGGACCCCCTAATCCAGGACTCCCTCAACCGGTGCTTGGGTGCTGCCCTTCCTTGGACAAGCATCCCACTTATGATTAACTACTCTCGTAAGCATCCGCAACTACGAAAGAAGAATTAAGGTAAACCTAACCATAGCATGAAACACATGGATCAAATCAGCCCCTTACGAAGCAATACATAAACTAGGGTTTAAGCTTCTGTCACTCTAGCAACCCATTATCTACTTATTACTTCCCAATGCCTTCCTATAGGCCCAAACAATGGTGAAGTGTCATGTAGTCGACGTTCACATAAGACCACTACAGGAAAGACAACATACATCTCGTCAAAATATCGAACGAATACCAAATTCACATGACTACTTATAGCAAGACTTCTCCCATGTCCTCAGGAACAAACGTAACTACTCACAAATCATATTCATGTTCATAATCAGAGGGGTATTAATATGCATATAGGATCTGAACATATGATCTTCCACCGAATAAACCAACTAGCATCAACTACAAGGAGTAATCAACACTACTAGTAACCCACAGGTACCAATCTAAGGCTTTGAGACAAAGATCGGATACAAGAGATGAACTAGGGTTTGAGAGGAGATGGTGCTGGTGAAGATGTTGATGGATATTGACCCCCTCCCGATGAGAGGATCGATGTTGATGATGATGGTGATGATTTCCCCCTCCCGGAGGGATGTTTCCCCGGCAGAACAGCTCCGCCGGAGCCCTAGATTGGTTCCGCCAAGGTTTTGCCTCATGGCGGCGGTGTTTCGTCCCGAAAGCTTCCTCTTGATTTTTTCCAGGGCAGAAGACTTCATATAGAAGAAGATGGGCACCGGAGGCTTGCCAGGGGGCCCATGAGGCAGGGGGATGCCCAGGGGGTACGGCGCGCCCCCAACCCCCATAGATGGTGGGTGGCCCCCCTCTGGTTGATTCTTTCACTAGTATTTTTTATTAATTCCAGAAACTGCCTCCATGAAGTTTCAGGACTTTTGGAGCTGTGCAGAATAGGTCTCTAATATATGCTCCTTTTCCAGCCTAGAATTCCAGCTGCCTACATTCTCCCTCTTCATGTAAACCTTGTAAAATAAGAGAGAATAGGCATAAGTATTGTGACATAACGTGTAATAACAACCCATAATGCAGTAAATATCGATATAAAAGAATGATGCAAAATGGACGTATCAACTGGACGTCCCGAAGAGGAGATATCCGGATCCTCAGGTGATCTGCTACAAGAGCTATCACAAATGCACGAGCGAGCTCAGCAGGCGATGCGAAGTGTTGCCAAGGCCTTATGACCATCTGCCTCCCCTCCAGGAAGTATGGAGGAGCTTGTACATCTACTTAAGGGAGCGCGGCGGCGTTTCTGATTATGGAAGATATCGGCCTGCCGGGAAGGTCCGAGAGAGGCCTGGGCCATGGTGAAAACACGGTATACCAAGCTTGATCCGAATGATATGGCCCGGGTCAGACCTTTAGGGTCAGATGGAAAAGAAATTCCCGTTAGTTTGGTATATGACCAGGTAAAATTAGCCGCAGAATATTTGCAGCAGGGTAAGAGGAAGTTTTTGAGTCCAAGTGACTATGTACTTTAATGGACAAATTTGTCCCTAGTCGGATTGTAAAACGATTGTCATGGCAGACCTTTTTGCTTCGACCTATGGACCGAAGGTGCGGAGTGTTTCCGAATACCCGCTCGGTAATATAGACCGGGGTATGCGTGGAAACCAGGCGTAGGGGTCATAGTTGCTTGAACAGACAAGTATCCGGCTAGCTATGTTATATTACATTGTGATAGTAAGAAACATCTTCCAGAGAGAATAGTTCCGTTAAGGGTTCCTTTCCATGGGTGAGCATGCGTTGTCGTGCATGTCCGAACTGTGATTAAAAACCGCGGTATACGTAACATCTAGGGGTTCATAGTGTAATCAGTAAAAAACATCTTTAGTCCACCGACCGAATATTCCCTTAAGAACGCTAACTTTCGGCTTCACCCAGTCTGAGGTACACGTCCGGATGACCCGGCAGTAACAATCACAGAGGTGCTTCCTTTATGTCCTAGCCGAACTAACGGGAACGTAGGGCATAAGCACATGAGCCAGGCAACCCAGCTTGGTCAAAACTTAAGTCATATCGATGCATATAATGGCGAAGAAAAGGTACATACGCGGAAGAGACACATATGTGGTGAGCTTAATGCTCGGAAAATAATAATAATAAGCTTTTGTACAAGAAGCCCCCAGGTATGATGGACATGCATAGTTGAGTATATGTATGTCATAGGTGCACGGTTTAGTCACATGAAAGCTTTAAGGCTAAACAAAAAGGAAAAAGGAAAAAGAGAGGAAAAATAATGGAAACAAAAAGGGAGAAGGAGACGAACAAAGAGTTCGGCGCTAGGCATAAAATCTTCGGAGTCTGGCCGCGTTCCATGGGTTTGGCTCTAGGCGATTGTCTGATGCATCACGCGGGCGGTACGCTCCTCCAGTGAGAACTTCGTTAATGATGAAGAGACCCTCCCAGTTGGGCTTGAGTTTGTCCTTTTTCTTCTCCTTAAGCATAGAACGAGTTTGCCAACATTATAAGTCTTGGCCCGCACTTCTCTGCTTTGATATCTTCGTGCCTGTCGTTGATAAAATGCGGAACGGGCTTTGGCGACGTCGCGCTCCTCCTCCAGGGCATCTAAGCTGTCTTGCCAATCAAGCTTGGCCTCTCTCTCTTCATACATGCGCACTTGAGGTGAGTCATGGATAACACCGCAGGGTAACATAGCCTCTGCACTGTACACCATGAAGAAAGGTGTATATCCGGTAGTGCGATTGGGCGTGGTCTGTAGCCCCCAGAGTACGGAGTCGAGCTCCTCAACCCAGTGCTTCTCTGATTCTTTCAAAGACCGCACTAGTCTAGGCTTAATGCCGCTCATAATAAGACCATTGGCTCGTTCGACTTGACCGTTTGTTTGCGGGTGATAGACGGAGGCGTAATCGAGCTTAATGCCCAGATTAGTACACCAGGTTTTCACCTCATCATCTGTGAAATTAGAGCCGTTATCGGTGATGATGCCATGTGGAACACCATAAAGGTGCACAACACCGGATATGAAGTCTATCACTGGTCCTACTTCGGCCGTTTTAACTGGTTTGGCCTCTATCCACTTAGTGAATTTATCCACCATGACCAACAGATATTTTTTCTTATGGCTTCCTCCTTTAAGGGGTCCAACCATATCAAGCCCCCAGACAGCGAAAGGCCAAGTGATGGGGATTGTTTGTAGAGCGGTGGGTGGCATATGGCTTTGGTTGGCGAAAAGCTGGCATCCGACGCAACGTTGGACAAGGTCTTGTGCATCTACTCGGGCTGTCGGCCAATAGAAACCTGTACGGAAGGCCTTGCTTACAAGGGCCCGAGCCACGACATGGTGACCACTGAGACCGGTATGAATTTCAGCCAAGAGCTGCCGCCCCTCTTCCTCGGAGATACATCTTTGAAGTACTCCAGTAGCGCTTTTCTTGCAGAGTTCTCCTTCGTGAACCTTGTAGGCTTTCGAGCGCCGGACAATACAACATGCCTCATTCTGATCCTCTGGGAGTTATCACCTATTAAGGTAGGCCAAGAAGGGTTCGATCCATGGGGCAATGACTGCCATGATAAGATGGGACGATGGTGTTATTTCGGTGGCTGAGCCCCCAATGATATCAGTGTGTTCGGCATCTGGGGTTATAGTCGGATCCGGACTGGTGTTGCCGCTCTCCCCTTGCCACACCATGGATGGCTTGAAGAGCCTTTCCAGAAAGATGTTAGGTGGGAAGGGTCGCGCTTAGCGCCAATGCGGGAAAGGACATCCGCCGCTTGATTACTTTCTCGAGCCACATGATGAAACTCGAGCCGCTTGAACCAAGCCGGCATTTTGAGAACGGCGTTACGGTAAGCCGCCATCTTTGGATCTTTGGCGTCGAACTCTCCATTTATTTGAGATATTGCGAGGTTTGAATCCTCGCACACTTCCAGGCATTGTATGCCCATGGAGACAGCCATCCGAAGACCATGCAATAAGGCCTCGTATTCGGCTACATTGTTGGAGTCTGTGTATAATATTTGGAGTACGTACTGAACTTATCTCCAGTGGGGGATGTTAGGACAACACTCGCTCCTAAGCCCGCCAGCATTTTGGAGCCGTCGAAGTGCATGACCCAGTTGGAATATGTGCCATACTCTTTATGGAGTTCGGCCTCTGTCCACTCGGCAACGAAGTCGGCTAGTACTTGGGATTTGATGGCCCGGCGAGGTCTGTATGTTATGTCGAATGGGAGGAGCTCAATGGCCCACTTGGCAATCCAGCCCGTGGCGTCGCGGTTGTTTATTATGTCATTGAGTGGTACTTCGGAGGCCACCGTGATTGAGCACTCTTGAAAGTAGTGTCGTAGCTTCTGGGATGCCATAAAAACCGCGTATGCTATTTTTTTTGGTAATGAGGGTACCATGATTTGCATGGTGTGAGGACAGTAGGTACGTAGTATACCGGCTTTTGAAGCGGGAATTTGTGTTTGTCCTCCTCTCGTTCGACAACGAGCACCGCACTCACGACTTGGTGTGTTGCCGATATGTATAATAACATGGGTTCACCGACGTTTGGTGCGGCCAGGATTGGGTTGCTCGCTAAAAGAGCTTTTATTTCTTCCAGTCCGGCCGTTGCCGCGTCCGTCCACTTGAAGTGTTCTATGCGTCGGAGAAGGCGATAAAGTGGCAATGCTTTTCCCCCTAGTCTGGAGATAAAGCGGCTTAAAGCTTCCACACATCCGGCTAGTTTTTGGACTTGTTTAAGGTCTGTTGGCGTAGCCAACTATGACCAAGCTCAGATTTTAGCTGGGTTCGCCTCAATTCCTCTATTGGAAACGATGAAGCCCAACAGTTTTCCAGCGGGAACACCGAATACACACTTTTCTAGGTTGAGCTTGATGTCATATGTACGGAGGTTGTCGAATGTGAGATGCAGATTGTCTATTAATGACTCCGACATGCCTAGTTTTGATGACTACATCATCCACATATGCTTCAACTGTCTTGCCGATTTGTTTCTCCAGGCATGTTTGAATCATGCATTGATAGGTGGCGCCGGCATTTTTGAGCCCAAAGGGCATAGTGTTGAAGCAGAAAGGCCCGTATGGGGTAATAAATGCCGTTGCGGCTTGATCGGACTCCTTCATATTTATTTGATGGTATCCGAAGTATGCGTTGAGGAAACACAGTGAGTCGTGTCCTGAGGTGATGTCAATAATCTGATCGATCTGGGGGAGGGGGAAGGGATCCTTAGGGCAAGCCTTGTTGAGGTCTTTGAAGTCGACACATAGGCGCTAGGATTTATCCTTCTTTGGTACCATCACCAGGTTTGCTAGCCAGTCCGGGTGTTTTATTTCTCTCATGAATCTGGCCTCGAGTAACTTGGCTAGCTCCTCCCCCATAGCTTGTCGTTTGGGTTCTGAAAAGCTTGATCGGCTTATATCCCATCAATATATTGAGGCTGTGTTCGGCCAACCTGCGTGGGATTCCTGGCATATCAGAAGGGTGCCAGGCGAATATGTCCCAGTTTTCACGTAGAAACGCTCGTAGTGCGGCGTCAACCGTTGGGTCCAGTTGTGCCCCGATGGATGCTGTCTTCTTGGGGTCCGTCGGGTGGACTTGAAATTTGACTATTTCGTCTGCTGGTTTAAAGGAGGTGGATTTGGGTCGCTTGTCCAGGATCACGTCATCCCTTCCACTATGGAACGTAATGTATTTAACTCTTCGGCCGCGAGGGCTTCAGACAGTGCCTCGAGGGCCAGGGCTGCGGTTTTGTTTTCGACGCGGAGTGCTATGTCCGTATCGCTGGCAAGAGTGATAATACCATTGGACCCGGGCATCTTGAGCTTCATGTACCCATAATGGGGTATAGCTTGGAAGCGTGCAAATGCATCTCGCCCTAATAAGGCGTGATATCCACTCTTGAAAGGGGCCACTTGAAAGGTTATCTCTTCGGACAGGTAATTCTCCGGCATGCCGAATACCACATCGAGTGTGATTTTTCCCGCGCATCGCGCCTCTCGACTAGGAATGATTCCTCGGAAGGTCGTGCTACTTTGCTCAATGCGGCTCCTGTCTATTTCCATTTTGTTGAGAGTTTACTCGTAAATGAGGTTTAGTCGGCTGCCGCCATCCATGAGCACTTTGGTAAGCTGAAAGCTGTCCACTATTGTACTAAGGACCAAGGCGGCTGGTGACCGGACTATCCTGAATATTGGTTGGTCATTGGCATTGAAAGTTATGGCTGTGTCGTTCCAAGGGTTTATTGCTGCGACTTGCCAGACTTTGGCGAGGCTGCGGAGTGCTCTTTTACGCCTATTGTTTGAGGCGAAAGTCTCAAAGACCGTCAATACTCTGAGGTCGTCGTCCTCCGTGGGGTGTTGCTCTGCGGTATTTTTGGTGAGGAGATCCTTGCCGCTCTTGGCCACTTGCCGGAGTATCCAACATGCTCTAAGGCTGTGGGTTGGTATGGTATCCGGTGTTGTGTGTATTTTGCATAGCCTATCGAGCCATCCCTCCAGAACGGTTCCGCGCCGCGTAATGGGCTTCGATTTCTTTACTATTGGACCAGGCAACCCGTGAGGGTGCGTCCTATTTGCCTGGATGAGGGGTTGAGTGGAAACTGGTGGCACCCATGAAGCTGCCTGAGTTTTCCAGGCGCTTTCCATTGCGCAGTACTTCTGTACTATGGTTGCCAAGTCAGCGAAGTGTAACATGCAACGACGGTTGATGGCATTGAGGATTCCCATCCGTGGAATTATTGCATAATACAGAGATCGCGTCTTCGTCGAGGCAATCCTTAATCTTGTTTTTAACAAGGAGGAATCTGGCCCAAAAGTGATAGACTGTTTCCTCGGACTGCTGTCGTATGCACATGAGATCACGTATATCTGGGTGGGTGGGTGGAATTGAATCCGAATCCTGACCCAATTTGGGATCCGGAGTTTGAGAAACTTCCGAGCTTAACAGTTCGGGCTCCGGGATATCAACCAATTTTTCAGGTCCACAGTCCGACTCTAAGTTTGGAGGAAGGGGCACGTCCTTCCATGGAAGGGTATCCGGCTCTTCAAGCTCAGAAATCTGAACATAGTTCGTCCTCAATATAGAGGAAGAATTGTTGTATTGCTCCTCTACTACCGCTATTTGATGGGTGATCGGCGGAGATTTCATTTCTCTCTGATCGGGTTTAAGCACAATCCGATGGTAGTTTGTAGCGACCCCCAAGGCGGCGATGCGATCCAGGAGTTTGTTTAAAGACGACAACTCCGTCAAATCCATTTGTTTGGAGTATTCGGAGTCGACACGAAGGTGGTTTTCAATGACCCGAGAAGTCATCATCGGCTCAATAGCCGAACATGCGATCATGGTAAAGCCGCCCAGCCGAAGGGTTTGGCCTGAGGCCAGGGCTCCTCCGGAGGTGATATTGCCCTTGATAACAAGGCGAGCCATCAATCCTGTCTTCGTCGTCACAACGGAACTCTCAATGAAAGCACTAATGTCGGTGTTGAAAGTGCAACTATCCCTAGGTGGTTTTGGTAATTCATAACAACATATAGCTCATTGAGCTAATGCTATTCCAAGACTATTATTTCAGGAAAGCTCAATGAATGGCATGGCATGGATGATGAAAGTGGATCCCTCAAAATACTAAGGACAAAGGATTGGCTCAAGCTCAAAAGCTCAAGACTCTTCATTTTACATTTTAGTGATCCAAGATCACATTGAGTCTATAGGAAAAGCCAATACTATCAAGAAGGGATGAGGTGTTGCTTAATGAGCCTCTTGCTTCATGTGCTTAGTGATATGCTCCAAAACCCTCAACTACTTTCCCACATGCACAAATGACCTAAACCTAAAGCCAAAATCGGTCACACCGATTCTTTCTATCCGGCGCCACTGATTCCAAAAGTCATAGCCACTGCCACAAACCCTAAGCAAATCGGTCTTACCGATAGGGATCTCGGTCTCACCGAGATGGGGTTGCAATCTCTCTGTTTCCCTTCGTAACATTTCAGTCTAACTGAAGTGAGCGATCGGTCCCACCGAGATTGCAATGTAAACTCTCTGTTTCCTTTTTGTAACATTTCGGTCTCACCGAAAAGAGCAAATCGGTCCCACCGAGTTTACCTGACCAACTCTCTGGAAAGCTTATTACCAAATCGGTCTCACCGAGTTTGTGTAATTGGTCTCACCGAGATTACGTTATGCCCTAACCCTAACCGAATCGGCCTCACCGAGATGCATGTCAGTCCCACAGAAAATCACTAACGGTCACTAGGTTTACTAAATCGGTCTGACCGAGTTTAACGATTCGGTCCCTCCGAGTTTGGTAAATTGTGTGTAACGGTTAGATATTGTGTGGAGGCTATATATACCCCTCCACCTCCTCTTCATTCATGGAGAGAGCCATCAGAACGAACCTACACTTCCAACTTACCATTTCTGAGAGAGAACCACCTACTCATGTGTTGAGGCCAAGATATTCCGTTCCTACCATATGAATCTTGATCTCTAGCCTTCCCCAAGTTGCTTTCCACTCAAATCTTCTTTCCACCAGATCCAAAACCTATGAGAGAGAGTTGAGTGTTGGGGAGACTATCATTTGAAGCACAAGAGCAAGGAGTTCATCATCAACGCACCATTTGTTACTTCTTGGAGAGTGGTGTATCCTAGATTGGCTAGGTGTCACTTGGGAGCCTCCGACAAGATTGTGGAGTTGAACCAAGGAGTTTGTAAGGGCAAGGAGATCACCTACTTCATGAAGATCTACCGCTAATGAGGCAAGTCCTTTGTGGGCGATGGCCATGGTGGGATAGACAAGGTTGCTTCTTCGTGGACCCTTCGTGGGTGGAGCCCTCCGTGGACTCGCGCAGCCATTACCCTTCGTGGGTTGAAGTCTCCATCAACGTGGATGTACGATAGCACCACCTATCGGAACCACGTCAAAAACATCCATGTCTCCAATTGCGTTTGAATCCTCCAAACCCTTCCCTTTACTTTCTTGCAAGTTGCATGCTTTAATTTCCGCCGCCTATACACTCTTTGCATGCTTGCTTGAATTGTGTGATGATTGCTTGACTTGTCCTAAAATAGCTAAAATCCGCCAAACTCTAAAATTGGGAAAAGGTTAAGTTTTTATTGGTCAAGTAGTCTAATCACCCCCCTCTAGACGTACTTCAAGGTCCTACAAGTGGTATCAGAGCATTGGTCTCCATTTGCTTTGATTTCCATAGCTTTTGATGGTCATAGCCTTGGTTTCACAACCTAGGAGAGTATGGCGTCTAGCGAGGGAAATTATCACCGTAGAGGTCCTTACTTTGATGGTACTAATTTTGCTAGTTGGAAGCATAAGATGAAAATGCATATTCTTGGACATAACCCCGCCGTTTGGGCAATTATTTGTATTGGCTTGCAAGGTGAATTCTTCGATGGGAGAGAACCGAACCATGAAGCTAATGCGGAAGAATCGAAGATGCTGCAATACAACGCTCAAGCATGTGACATCATCTTCAATGGATTGTGCCCCGAAGAATTTAACAAAATCAGCCGTCTTGAGAATGCAAAGGAAATTTGGGATACTTTGATTGATATGCATGAAGGTACCGAGTCCGTCAAGGAATCCAAGTTGGATGTGCTCCAAAGTCAGCTTGACAAGTTCAAAATGAAGGATGGTGAAGGTGTCGCTGAAATGTACTCTAGGCTTGCTCTTATCACAAATGAGATTGCCGGCTTAGGGAGTGAAGAGATGACCGACAAATTCATCATCAAGAAAATCCTAAGAGCATTGGATGGAAAGTATGATACCGTGTGCACATTGATCCAACTGATGCCAAACTACAAAGATCTCAAGCCAACGGAAGTCATTGGAAGGATTGTTGCTCATGAGATGTCACTCAAGGATAAGGAGGAACTTCACAACAAGACAAGTGGTGCTTACAAAGCCTCAAGTGAAGCCCCCACATCATCAAGTGAGAAACCAACCTTCAATGAAGAATTGAGCTTAATGGTGAAGAACTTCAACAAATTCTACAAAAGTAGAAGCAAAGAAAGAAGCTCCAAGTCAAGGTCTTACAATGACAAGAGATCTTCTAGTCGAGAGCGCAATTGCTACAATTGTGGGAGACCCGGACACTACTCCAATGAGTGTACGGCACCCTACAAAAGAAGAGAAGATTCTCCAAGAAGAAGGAGCAAAAGAGAAGAATCACCACCAAGAGAGAGGAGGAGTAGAGATGATCGTTATGAACGAAGACCCTCACGGAGAAGTAAGGATTCGGAAAGAAAGGACATTTCATCAAGGAGCTACACAAAATGAAGACATCAAGCTCATGTTGGTGAATGGGTTTCCGGCTCCGACTCCGACAATCACTCCGAGAGAAGCTATCACTCCGACTCCGAATATACTCAAGATGAAGGTGTTGCCGGTCTAGCACTTGTGTCAACCAACTCCTACGACATATTTAACTCACCAAATGAAGGTGTTGGAAGATGCTTCATGGCAAAAGGTCCAAAGGTAACACATCCCGAGTATTTTGATTTTAATAGTGATGAAAATGACTTGCTTGTGGACGATGATTTACTTGTTGACAACTCTAGTGATGAATACTATGATGAAACATCAATTAATCATGCTAACCAAATGAATGAAAATGATAAGGAGAAAATTGAGCTTCTAACTAAAGAACTAAACACTCTTAAGTTGGCTCATGAAACTATCTTCGAAGATCATCGAGAACTTTTAAGGGCTCGTAAAAATTTACGCTTTGAAAAGCTCAATCTTGAGCAAGAGCATGAGTTCTTAAAGGCAATCAATGATGATCTCCGCAAGAAAAGTTCTTCTTACATTGCCAAGCGTTTACTCTTATCTACTTACATGCCTCAAGTCAAGTCTAGTAACAAGTACAAGAAAGATACTTCCTCTAGTAGTAACAATAATAATGTCAAATCCAATGGTGTTGCTTCTAGTAGTTCTCTTGATTCCACTAATGATTCTCTTAGCAAAGTTACACTTGAGCAAGAAAATAGTTTATTGAAGGGAATTATAGAGAAAGGTGTTTACAAGAGCCTTGCCGGGAGTAAGCAATTCGAGGAAATTGTACGCAAGCAAGGAAGGCACCTGGAGAATCAAGGTGTTGGTTTTGAACGAAAGTTCAACGCCAATGGAGTTGAGTGGGAAGAAGATCAATACCCCAAGACAAAGTTTGTTCCTCAACAAGAGAAGTATGATCTTACTTCCTTCAAGGGGACACAAGCTCAAGATGATCTTCCACCACAAGACCACAAGAACAAAGGCAAGGACAAGCTTCAAGAAGAGATTGATGCATTTGAAGAAGCACCTAAAGCCTCGTTCAGTTGGGTCCCCAAGACTAAGTCAAGTTCTACTTCATCAAGTACAACTACAACTCCAAGGATTCCCATCAAGATTATGTGGATCCCGAAGAAGAAGAACTAGAGAGTTCTTGAGGGTGACTCCGCCAACATTCTTCACTCATATCATTTTGGCAAGAACAAGTGCAATCAACTTTCACATATTGCACTAGTTCAAGGAGTCACAAACCCTCATGTTGGTAAGGCAAGGGACAAGGTAACCTAATGTTTTCATGGACATCATCTTGTGTGTGCATCACTCTATGTCTATGGATATTCTTGTTTGTTCCATGTGGGACTAACCCATGTAGGCAAGTTGAAAGTGCAACTCACTGCAAAGGATTGCTCCAAATGATCTACATCAACATTGAGCATCTACATCTTCAACACCTACATGAAGTCATCATCGGCAAAACCCAAGGTTAGTTCATCCCTCTAAGGGGGGATCTCACATCTAGGGGGAGCTTAACTCTAAGAATTGAGTCAAAGCAACTCTAATGGTGTGAACACATTAATGCATTATGTAAAAGTGGTAACCCCACTTGAGCTTAAACGATGAGTATGACCTATGATCAAATGTTCTCATTTGACTCCTAAGTCAATATACTCATATATAGATGACCTAGTCATTTCCAATTGCTTGATAGATGCTAAAATTGGTTGTGCATGCTTTGCCACATATTTCAATTGCCATCTTATTGTGTGAGCATGTTGGTGCATATTTTACTCATTCAAGGACATCCACTTGTTGTTTTGTTTGTTTGGATTCTTTTCTTTGTGCCAAGTGGATGGACAAGAATGCCTAAGAACCTTCTTTAGCTATCTATGCTTTTCTCATCTCAAACTCTATTCATGCTACATCACAAAATTTGATCAAGTCAGATTCGAACCACTCTATGTGAGGAGCACTCGGAGTCCCCGATTCGTCATAGACTTAAACTTCCAAAACCTCTTAGTGATTCTCGGTCTGACCGATCCTTCCATTTTGGTCCTACCGAGATCATCAAGTTGATCTGAGTTTTCAATCTCGGTGCAACCGATTTGAACTTTTCGGTCTCACTGATTTGCTGTAACTGAACACAGTTATGCATCTCGGTGCCACCGAGTTGATCCACTCGGTCACACCGACAGGGTCGAGCTATATATAGCCACGGGCAAAATTTTGGAAATTTCTCCGAAACCCTTCGCCCGCGCAACAGCTCGCTCTGCGATCGTGGTCTCCGGATCGTATCCTCGTCGCCAGCAGCCTCCTGTCGCTGGTCTCCGCCGCCGTCAACGGATTTCGTCCTCGCCATTGCCGCCGTAGCAAGTCCACTGCCAAGTTAGGGTATGGACTTCATCTTTGTGCTATCCACGTCTGATTCCTGGCACATTGTTTTCATATTGATTCTTGCCACGATTGAAACTCTTCTATCCAGCCAAAGTAGTTCATAGATTATATGTGATTCAAATTTTTAGGGTTAGGTTTCCGCCGAAACCATCTCAGACCCACCGAGTTGAAAAACTCAGTCTCACCGATTTGGCTTATGCCATTGCACTAGTGACTCTCGGTCTGACTGAGAATTACTAATCGGTGCAACCGATTTGAGGATTCTGTGAAACCCTAGCAGTCTCGGTACCACCGAACTGAAACTCGGTCCAACCGAGATCATCAGTTTAGGTTCCAAAACTGCTTCGGTATCACCGAGTTTGAAAATCGGTGGATCCGAAACGCTTTCTGAGGAAAACTAAGACTGAACTTTTGAGTCATTCTTTTGCAAAAACCTCTGCATTTTGTGATACTCATCTTTTCTATCTCATCTATAACTCTTCACAGGGTCAGTAGTCAGCTTTTGCAGTATGTCTGATCAAAGTGACAGCCAGAACAGGTCAGAAGAGCAGATGGACTTGAGTGAGGGCACTAGTCCCTCAACTTCAGATGAAGGGAGCAGAAGTACTCCTAGCAATTTTGCCTAAGGCTACAACTAGGCAAAGGAGGAAAAGAACTTCAGATTCAGAGGATGAAGATTACAAAGCTGAGAAGATGAGGCTACTTCCAAGAAAGTGGTGCTCAAGAAGGAATATGGCTCAGCAAAGAATACAAAGCCAGGCATGAAGACCAAAAGGCCTGCAGGAAGACAACCAATGTCCAAGGCCAGAGCATCAACTCAACTGCCTAAAAGTCCTGATCCCAAAGAGCCAGCTGCTGAAGGAAAGAAGAGGAAGGAAAGGGTAAAGAAGACCATGGCCAAAATTGTTGGTCAACCTTCCATGATGGAAGAGGAAGAGCCTGCTGCACCAGCTCCAAAGGCAGCTAAGCTTATGGGAGATGCAATCAGATCAGGGGCTGCAACATCCAAGCCCAAGGAATCACCCAAAGCTGCCTCCAAGGCCAAGTAAGTTCCAAAGAGGAATACTAGGAGTATTCCAGCTGTTGAGAAGAACAAGGCCCCAGTGCCCAATGTTGCTGAAGATTTAGAAGAAGGACAGGTTCTAAGAAAGCTCAAGCCCAAGATACCAGACCACAATGATGCCCATCCTGTGGCTGAGAACATGAGAATCAGGAAGGATTCAGGGCTGAGACTGTGGAGAAAGGAAGATCCATATGCTTCAAGAAGAAGAACTGCTGTTGACTACAGGTTCCACACAAAGGAACAACAGGACTTCTATGAAACAATTCTGTTGGATAAGAAGCCCATAGTCTATGACATGAGGTGGGTTGACTGGAAATTCATCAAGGAAAATGAACAACACTATCCTGGAGTGCAAGACAGCTTTGTCGCTTGTGGAGTTGCAGATTTTGTTGGACAGAAGTTCACCAACTGGAATGATGAGCTTATCATGCGGTTCTACTCCACAGCACACTTTTACCTAGATGGAAGAATAGTTTGGATGTCTGAAGGTACAAGGTACCGGTCCACTATTGAAGAATGGGCAAGTCTGATCAATGCCCCCAAGGAGAATGAGGATGACCTAGACATTTATGCAAAGAAGAAGTTGGGTCACAATTCAATGGCTCACATGTACAAGGAAATTCCAGACAAGGCATTAGAGACTCACAAGTTTGGATCAGTTCACTTTCCGCTGTCAGGGTTGCCAACCATAAATTGGATTCTGAGGCACACTTTGTTGCCCAAGTCTGGTGACCATAACATGATCAGAGGGCATGCCATCAACATGTTGCATGTGTTTGATGTGCCACAGAAGTTCAAAGTCATGAGCCTGATCATTGAAACAATCAAGAGGACTGTAGCAGATCAGAAGAGGAGGTGTGGATATGCACCTCAGATTCAAGAATTGATAAACTCAAAGATGGGCACAGGAAAATATCAGTTGGATAAGGAACACTTTCCACTTTATCCAGACTTTGAGGACAATGAGGTTGTCATGAATGAAGATGATCCACAATCAGTTCAAGATCATGAGAAGAAGGAGAAGGCAAAGAGGGAGAAGGCTGCCAAGATGCCAACTCAAGAGGAGGCATCTGAATATTTCTTGAAAACCAAACAGGAGCAGCTTGGTTACTTGATAGCATCATCTCTGAGGATTGAGAAGGGGTTGGTCACCCTAACTCAAAACCAGGAGAGCCTGGAAAGAACCATGGAACAAAAATTCTATGATCTAGATGTCAAGGTAACTGAGATTCAGTCAGTTGTGGAGCAGCTGCAGGATGACATGCAGGAGAGGAAGGGCAAGACTACCACCAATGTGTTTGCCAGAGTGCCCAGAGCCCAGAGGTTAGTTGTAGTGCCAGTGATAGACACTAGAGCAACAACTTCAGCACCAGCCACTACCCCTACAGTTCCAGTGCAACCAGCTCCAGCACCAACTCCTCTAGCTCCATCCACTTCAACTAAAGCCTTCATCCAAGGAGCCATCTCTACACCACCACCAGAAGATCAAGCCTGAGAGTCGATCTAGCACTATGCATTTTCTATGAACTTTTTGGTAACTTGTTGCCAAAGGGGAGAAAAATGTATAGATCATAGGCTTCGAGAGAGAGAGAGAGAGAGAGAGAGTTGCTTTTGTTCTCTCTTGCTTTATTTGGTGGTTTTTCAATCTTTGTTTGCTTTTGGTTGAGATACTATGCTTGTGAGACATTGATGATCATGTGTTTGATAATAAGCTACACTTATGCATGCTTGATATTATCCTATCTATCTTATGTGATACTCACTATGCTTGGTGATGAGTGCATGTGTTCATTGTTTATTATTTTGAGCGCTCCACCAAGATGTATGTGACATGGAAGAGTAACCCATGAGCCTAATTCATTGTGCATTTGCAGTCCAAAGCAAATCTAAAACTATGCACAAATTTAGGGGGAGCTCTTGCTTATCACATACTTCTCAAAGCGACGATGTTATTTAAATTTTATTATCATTTGTCGAAGCTTTGATCTATATGTTGTCATCAATTACCAAAAAGGGGGAGATTGAAAGTGCAACTATCCCTAGGTGGTTTTGGTAATTCATAACAACATATAGCTCATTGAGCTAATGCTATTCCAAGACTATTATTTCAGGAAAGCTCAATGAATGGCATGGCATGGATGATGAAAGTGGATCCCTCAAAATACTAAGGACAAAGGATTGGCTCAAGCTCAAAAGCTCAAGACTCTTCATTTTACATTTTAGTGATCCAAGATCACATTGAGTCTATAGGAAAAGCCAATACTATCAAGAAGGGATGAGGTGTTGCTTAATGAGCCTCTTGCTTCATGTGCTTAGTGATATGCTCCAAAACCCTCAACTACTTTCCCACATCCACAAATTACCTAAACCTAAAGCCAAAATCGGTCACACCGATTCTTTCTATCCGGCGCCACCGATTCCAAAAGTCATAGCCACTGCCACAAACCCTAAGCAAATCGGTCTTACCGATAGGGATCTCGGTCTCACCGAGATGGGGTTGCAATCTCTCTGTTTCCCTTCGTAACATTTCGGTCTAACCGAAGTGAGCGATCGGTCCCACCGAGATTGCAATGTAAACTCTCTATTTCCTTTTTGTAACATTTCGGTCTCACCAAAAAGAGCAAATCGGTCCCACCGAGTTTACCTGACCAACTCTCTGGAAAGCTTATTACCAAATCGGTCTCACCGAGTTTGTGTAATCGGTCTCACCGAGATTACGTTATGCCCTAACCCTAACCGAATCGGCCTCACTGAGATGCATGTCAGTCCCACCGAAAATCACTAACGGTCACTAGGTTTACTAAATCGGTCCGACCGAGTTTAACGATTCGGTCCCACCGAGTTTGGTAAATTGTGTGTACCGGTTAGATTTTGTGTGGAGGCTATATATACCCCTCCACCTCCTCTTCATTCGTGGAGAGAGCCATCAGAACGAACCTACACTTCCAACTTACCATTTCTGAGAGAGAACCACCTACTCATGTGTTGAGGCCAAGATATTCCGTTCCTACCATATGAATCTTGATCTCTAGCCTTCCCCAAGTTGCTTTCCACTCAAATCTTCTTTCCACCAGATTCAAAACCTATGAGAGAGAGTTGAGTGTTGGGGAGACTATCATTTGAAGCACAAGAGCAAGGAGTTCATCATCAACACACCATTTGTTACTTCTTGTAGAGTGGTGTCTCCTAGATTGGCTAGGTGTCACTTGGGAGCCTCCGGCAAGATTGTGGAGTTGAACCAAGGAGTTTGTAAGGGCAAGGAGATCGCCTACTTCGTGAAGATCTACCCCTAGTGAGGCAAGTCCTTCCTGGGCGACGGCCATGGTGGGATAGACAAGGTTGCTTCTTCGTGGACCCTTCGTGGGTGGAGCCCTCCATGGACTCGCGCAGCCGTTACCCTTCGTGGGTTGAAGTCTCCATCAACGTGGATGTACGATAGCACCACCTATCGGAACCACGCCAAAAACATCCGTGTCTCCAATTGCGTTTGAATCCTCCAAACCCTTCCCTTTACTTTCTTGCAAGTTGCATGCTTTAATTTCCGCTGCCTATACACTCTTTGCATGCTTGCTTGAATTGTGTGATGGTTGCTTGACTTGTCCTAAAATAGCTAAAATCTGCCAAACTCTAAAATTGGGAAAAAGTTAAGTTTTTATTGGTCAAGTAGTCTAATCACCCCCCCCTCTAGACATACTTCAAGGTCCTACAGGTGTCCAAACCGGCGGATCTCATGTAGGGGGTCTCGAACTGTGCATCTAAGGTCGATGGTAACAGGAGACGGGGGACACGATGTTTACCCAGGTTCGGGCCCTCTCTATCGAGGTAATACCCTACTTCCTGCTTGATTGATCTTGATGAATATGAGTGCTACAAGAGTTGATCTACCACGAGATCGTAATGGCTAAAACCCTAGAAGTCTAGCATGTATGATTATGATTGTGCCCTACGGACTAAACCCTCTGGTTTATATACACACTGGAGGGGACTAGGGTTGTACAAAGTCGGTTATAGAGAAAGGAATCTTCATATCCGAACGCCAAGCTTTCCTTCCACGCCAAGGAGAGTCCCATCCAGACACGGGAAGAAGTCTTCTGTCTTGTATTTTCATAGCCCATCAGTCCGGCCCATGTCACATAGTCCGGACGGCTGAGGACCCTTTAATCCAGGACTCCCTCAGTTGATGGTGAATAAGACCACTAGTTTCAAGAAAGGCAAGGGTAAGCAGAACTTCAAGAAGGACGGCAAGGGAGTTGTCGCGCCCGTAAATCAGTTGCCGGGAAGAAGCCAAAGAATGGACCCCAGCCTGAGACCGAGTGCTTTTATTGCAAGGGAAGTGGTCACTGGAAGCGGAACTGCCCCAAGTACTTAGCGGATAAGAAGGCTAGCAACACCAAAGGTATATATGATATACATGTTCTTGATGTGTACCTTACCAGCGCTCCTAGTAGCTCCTGGGTATTTGATACTGGTGCGGTTGCGCACATTTGTAACACAAAATAGGAGCTGCGGAATAAGCGGAGACTGGCAAAGGACGAGGTGACAATGCGCGTCGGGAATGGTTCCAAGGTCGATGTGATCGCCGTCCGCACACTACCTCTACATCTACCTTTGGGATTAGTTTTAAACCTCAATAATTGCTATTTAGTACCAGCTTTGACCATGCACTACAAAAAAAATACACCTCCGTGATGATACGTGTTTGTCACAGTAGGTCACGTTTTCTTTCATGCATGTACATCCATGATGAATTTATGACAGAATCAAGATAGTCATAATTGTGTTGTCGTAGAAGTGTTCCATGACATTACCAAAATTGTCATCACGGAAGTGTCCACTTCCATGATGATAAATTGCGCGTCATAGAAGTGCTTTCGTCAAGGGTGACCGACACGTGGCATCCATCGTAACGGAACGCCGTTAAGCTATCGGGTCTGGTTTTGGATCCGATAACCCGTTAACAACCCCAACCAATGGGGATTTTCCACGTGTAAAATCATCATTGGCTGGAGGAAACACGTGTCGTCTCACCATTGGGACAGATGTCATCCACTCATTGGACTGAAGGCGCCTATTATACATCGACACGTGGCACGACCCAACAGAGGCCCATTCCTGTGAATAGGCCGGCCCGTTTAACTTGGTCAAAAGGTGGCGGGCCGGCCCATGGAAAGCATGTTAACGGCTTGTTCGCATATAGCCCATTTACAACTCGCTAACACAGGGCCCATTACGGCCTACCCGAATTAGGCCCAATAGCGTCATCTGGGCCGGCCAATATGATTCCAGCCCATTTTAACTTCCGGCCCATGTATGGCCCATGACGTATTTTGGCCCATATGAGGCCCTTTGTAACTCTTGGCCCATTAACGGCCCGTGGTGAAACTGGCCCGTAATGAACAGTGCCTCACTTTATACACATTAGCGGCCCATTATACCATTGGGCTGTTTCAAGCCCATGTTATCTTTTGGCCTTCTCAGGGCCCATTTATTCTTGGGCTCCTTTCCAGCATTCGGTTACTTACGGCCCGTTACTGTCATTTTTCTGCTTGTGGGCCAAATTCAGCCCGTTGTTACAATCGGCCCATTTGTGGCCCGTTAATACGTTGGGTAGTTTTCATAGAGTCATCAAATATGGCCTATTAACGATGGCCCGTCATGGTCGTCCCATGAACGGACGATTCCAACTCTAGCCCGTTGACGGCCATAATGCGGTCTGTTATTGACCCATGTTTGGCCAATTGATCATACGGCCCATATAAGGCCGTTTGATGATACGACCCGTAGAAGGCCCATTGTGTCTACGGCTCGTAGAAGGCCCATTGTTTCTATGGCCTGTAGGAGGCCCAGTGTCACTATAGTAAATATGTAGCCCATGGTTATTGCGGCCTAGTTTTAAAAAATAGGTAATTGCGGCCACTAGCAAGCCACAGAAAAAGAATTGCACTGTCTACAAGCAAACAAATAAACAAGACAACAAGGAAATAAATAAGCAAGCAATTACACTAGGCTATCACGGCTATTACACATATTACATCCACTGGGCATCAAAGTTTGCCACCAGTGCAAATATAGGGAACAAAGCAGCATATAAACGCTGCAGCAAAACAAGTCCAGAACTGAAACCACTTCAGAAGAGCTCAAGAAACAATATCCTGGGTAGCCATAATGCTGGCAAGATGCTTAGCAAGCTTATTAACTTTCTCTTGTTTGGCGCTTATATCCTCCAGAGCTTGCTGTTTCACAAGAAAGTACGCATCTGAATTCTGCAGGGACTTCTTCAGTCCTTCGGCTTCTTGCCGCAACACAGCTGACTGATGCCTTTTAGCTTGTAGCTGAGACTGAAGAAGCCGAAGTGATTTAGGCAGCGAGTTGTTTTCACACCTAACTAGTGGGTGCTTCTAGTATAAATACTCCCCAGCTGTTCCATATGAGGGGGGATGAGATTTCTGAGTTTATGTTTGTAGACAGCCGATGAGGTTGTGTTGTGCTGTGAGCACTAGTATCGTCGAGTGTTAGCTCGTGTATGTGGATTGGAGGGCCTGTCCTCAATTCATATAGGATCCTTGTGGTTCCTTCTTGTGATTCTTCATAGGTTCACAAGCTTCATGGTTTGGGTTGCATCCTTGTAAACCCAGCTAGTTATCCGTTGCAATTTATCTGAGAGTGTTTCCTCTTGTTCTTGCCACTTGAGAAAAACAAAGTTTGTTGAAACAAGTATCGAGTGCGTTTGTTGCTGCTCCTTGTGAGTTCTTTGGCACCGTGAAAGATCGTTTCCGAGGCGTCCCGTATCATCTTGGCATCAGAGCTTTAGGTTGTTCGCGGTGGTATTTTCTCTCTTGCTGATTTTGTTCTTGAGAAGCTTCCATGGGTTCGAGGAGATCCAGCAGTGTTGATGGTGTGCATGGAGGTAGGCACCTCGTGGAGGAGGAGCTGCCACTTCCCGTGTATGATCCAAGCTTGCAGCCCGCCTATGTGTTGCCATTGGAGGATATACGAGAGTATGTGTTGAACAAGGTGGAGAGGCGCATATCGGCCATGGAGACCAACCTTGGCCGGAGAATCGACTCCCTCACCGAGGAACTCCGTCGAGATAGGCTTGCTGCACGGGGTCAACATCGACAAATCCTCGAACAGCAGGGCCAACGCCACCCTGAGGTGGAGCATGGAGAGCACAACCACGTCTACTCGGGTGATGCTCATAGCTACTACACTGCACCACCTCGGCGTGCTCGCTACGACCAGCGAGGTGCTACTTGGGCGCCACCGTCGCCACCACGAGATGCTTGCTGCAGGGGTCAACATCGACAACTCCCCATACAGCAGGACCACCATGGAGAGCATTGGAGCGACCACTCCGATGATGCTCGAAACTACTACGAGCCTCGACCACGACGTGTTCATCATGATCGTCACGGAGAAGGCAAAGAAGGCTTTGCCGTGGGAGGAAGAGGTCATGGGCGTGCTCATCGTGACCATGAAGATGATGGGATTGGTAAATTCAAACTTACCATACCATCATTCAATGGGAAAACCGAGCCCGATGATTATTTGGAGTGGGAGATGCGCGTGGATCAGATTTTTGACAGCCACCGCTATATGGAGGAGAAGAAGGTACGATATGCATCCATTGAGTTTACTGGATATGCTTTGATTTGGTGGAACCAATTGTGTCATGCTGGAGGTCGTCCGGAGACATGGGTGCAAATGAAAAATCTGTTGCGGAGACGGTTTGTTCCTGAACATTTCACAAGAACCTTGTACAATCAACTCCAACGGTTGTGCCAAGGTAATTCTAGTGTTGATGAGTACTATAAAGAGATGGAGATATTGATGACTAGGACAGCGGTGAATGAGCCAGAGGAGGCCACAATGTCAAGATTCTTTCATGGACTGAATGAAGATGTGCAAGACAGGATAGAGATGGTTACATATCAAGATTTGCAAGAACTTGTGCATCAAGCTATTCGTGTAGAGCAGCAGCTGAAGCGTCGCCAAAATCGCAGCCAAACCTATACATCAAGCACTTGGAGAGGTTCAGTTCAGCGAGAAGTAGACGGAAGTGTCGCTGCAGATTTTCGCTCACACAACAAGATGACTACAAAAGAAGCTAATGCATCAAAGGTTGAATCTTCCAATACTCCTGCCACTCGCATTAGTAATATTCAGTGTCATACATGCAAGGGTAGAGGTCACTTCAAGAAGGATTGTCCTAATCTGAAGAAGGTTTTACTCACAAATGATGGATATGTCACCGATGACTCAAGGGACAAATCTGAATGTGAGAAGAAAGATGCAAATTATTGTACTTTTGAGACCGGAGCACCTCTCAGTTCAGATGGAGGAGATGGTGTTAATCTCATGGTTCACAAAGTGGCTCATGATGATGCTCCTATTGTTGAGAAGGGCCAGCGACAAAATGTGTTCCAATCCATTTGCAAGATCAAGGACAAAAACTGCAAGGTGGTCATCGATGGAGGCAGCTACAGCAACATCATTAGTAGTGATCTTGTGCATGCTCTTGGGATATCAACATGGAGGCAGCCCCAGCCATATTATGTGAAGTGGCTGAATGGTGTTGGTAAGCTGAAGCTTACGCATCGTGCTAGGGTGCAATTTTCAGTGGGAAGTTATGTGGACAAAGTGGTATGTGATGTGGTGCCAATGCAAGCTTGTCATCTTCTTTTGGGAAGACCGTGGCAGTTTGATCATGATGCTACTCACCATGTGAGGTCTAACAAGTATTCTTTCATGTGTCAAGGAGTGAACCATGTCTTGGAACCTATGGTGGATCAAGTACTCAAGGTTGAGCAATTCCCACAAGTGAAGAAGCCCAAAAAGAATACCTCAAAACCGAGGATGGTTTTGTTTGAAGGAAGGGAGGATGATGTGGACCAGATCGTGACCAAGGCATCCAAGAGTGAGGTTAATGCTAGCACAAATGCTGAACCATTAGAGCATCCAAAGGAATACAAGGGCAAAACCATTATCTTAGTTGGGAAGCTTCTGGTGCCTATTTTGGGAGAAATGACACATCAGATTTCCAGCAGCAACTTCCCACCTAAACCTAATTAATTCTGGAAGTCTCTAGCACTTTATAGAGGCTGGAAAAGATGGTGTTAGAAGTCAGCTTTCATTAAAAAACGGTGCATCATTTGAGGTCTTGAGTCAAAAGTTGTGCAAGTTTCCATGCAAGCTGTCCAGGAATTTATTACAGCGCGAGGCTCAACAAGTTTGCTCCTGCTACAGCTTGGGGCTCACGAATTTACCCTTCTTTTTGAGTTGTTTTCACACCTAACTAGTGGGTGCTTCTAGTATAAATACTCCCCAGCTGTTCCATGTGAGGGGGGATGAGATTTCTGAGTTTATGTTTGTAGACAGCTGGTGAGGTTGTGTTGTGCTGTGAGCACTAGTATCGTCGAGTGTTAGCTCGTGTGTGTGGATTGGAGGGCCTATCCTCAATTCATATAGGATCCTTGTGGTTCCCTCTTGTGATTCTTCGTAGGTTCACAAGCTTCATGGTTTGGGTTGCATCCTTGTAAACCCAGCTAGTTATCCGCTGCAATTTATCTAAGAGTGTTTCCTCTTGTTCTTGCCACTTGAGAAAAATAAAGTTTCCTGAAACAAGTATTGAGTGCGTTTGATGCTGCTCCTTGTGAGTTCTTTGGCACCGTGAAAGATCATTTCTGAGGCGTCCTGTACCATGGTATGAGTAAATACAGTGATGCAATAGCAAAGGAGTATGGACCATAGCTATGGAATCTGACGTGAGAACAGTTGCTCTTGTGCTTTGAGTTTCGGTTAGCTGTGGTGGTCTTTGTGCTTTGGGCACTGCAGTTGCTTTACAAATTGCTCGTGTGGGGGTACTCTATGGTGGACATGGTGCTTTGTCAACTAGAAGTGGGTTACTATCCGCCGGAGTTGCGGTTAGATGGGTTGTAACTATTTCTCTGCCCAATGGTGTAAGTGTGCAATCTGGAAGAGTCTGGATTATGTGTGGTGGGGCTAGTTTGTGGGCCAGTACAACCATGGTTCTATCTGCATCGACGGGTATCACTGTCTTTTGTGAAGAACGGGTTTTTGCTCCCTTAGATACTACCATCACCCCCTCCAATTCAAATGGCTGGTAAATAAGAAAAGAAATTGAACTTACAAACATTTTATGATAGACATATGTGGTAATTCACATATATGTTGTCTAACCAAACAGGACAGCATGACACAATTTCACATATATGATGCCTAACTAAACAGGATAGCATGACACAGTTTCAGATATATGATGGATAACTTAATAGGGTATAATGGCATAATTCAACATATGATGAGTATCTAAATAGGATGACATGACAAAACTATATGATGTCTTTCTAAAATAGGTTGGGATGAAATAATTCAGATACATGTTGTCTAAGTATAGAGAATGGCATGATATAATTGACATAATTGATTCATATGCTAAGCAGCTGGCACTCACATGTATGATCTCTAAACTAAGCAGATGGAATTCAATATTGTGCATATGATGTCTAAACTAAGCAATGCAAGACACCATATGCATGATATGAGAAATATAAACATTGCAACTTAGAGCATACACCTCAGGTGGGATATAGGACTAGTCATCTATCTCTGAATCCTCCTCTGAGGAGCTCCCTGTAACCATCGAGATATATGCTTCAACAGGTACCATTGCCTGCTCTGAAGACCTTGTTTTCACTCCAAATTTTTCCATAACCGGCTCAAATGGCTGATACACATGAAGAGTAGTTCGATATACACAGATTGTCGACAAATGAAATATGTAATGAAAAAAGATGGCATGAGATAATTCACATATATGATGCCTGGCTACATGGCGGTGCATAATTCACATATATGATAACTGGCTGAAAAACATGGCATTGCATAATTCACATATCGGATATAGAAAGCAAACAAGAGGCATTCACACAAAGCATGTCTAATCTAAGCAACTGGCATGGCAATGCAAGACACCATATGCATGATATGAGCAATATAACCCTGCCAAGTTAGAGCATGCACCTCGGGGGGGGGGATACGACTGGTCATCTGTCTCTGAATCCTCCTCTGAGGAGCTATCTGTAACCAGCAAGAAATTTGCATCGACAGGTAGCACTGACTGCTCAGAAGACCTTATTTTCACTCAAGATTTTCCCATGACCGACTCAAATGGCTGATGCACAGGAAGAGTAGATGAATGTATAAACATTGTTGACAAATGGAATACATTATGAAAAAAATATGGCATGATACAATTCACATATACGATGACTGGCTAAACAGGATGGCATTGCATGATTCACGTATATGATCCCTGGCTAAAGAAGATGGCATTGCATAATTCCCATATACTCCCTCCGTTCCTAAATATTTTTATTTTTAGAGATTTCAAATGGACTACCACATACGGATGTATATAGACATATTTTAGAGTGTAGATTCACTCATTTTGTTCCGTATGTAGTCACTTGTTGAAATCTCTAAAAAGATAAATATTTAGGAATGGTGGGAGTATGATATAGAAACCAAACAGGTTGCATTCACACAAAGCAAATCTAAACTAAGTTGATGACATATAAGATGTATAATGTAAGCAATGTGAGGCGCCATATGCATGATATGACCAACATCAGCATGCCAGGTTAGAGCAAACACCTCAGGTGGTAAACAGGCGTGGTCGGCTCCTTCTAAATCCCCATCTGAACAGTTATCTTCCTCTGGAATACAATTTGGAAATGCGGGAGGGGGGGGGGGGACACTTCGCCCACCATGGAGTGGCGTCTGCATGACATTATATTCCCACGCAACGGCCTTCTCTTTTTCTCTACATGTTCAGTATGATTGCGTACAATATCTGACATGCATAATAAAAAAATAGTTAGATTTTGTAAGGCCTAAGGGGTGCATGCAAAAATCAAGACTGATGGTAGCAAACGAGTGGATGTATCCAAAACTAATGATAGCAGGTAGAATATAGCTTTAGCTTAAAAAGATAGACAATGGATCATCTATTGTTTGTTTCCCACCCAACATGAACCACATAGAAGACCCCCAGATGAACCAGATAGTAGACAGATACTATTTGTTGCTGCCTCGATATGAGACCCATGGGCATTTTAAAACTCAAGTTTGAACGATAAAGTAGCAGGTAATAATAACCGATGTATAATGTAAGCAAACACGAAAGACTACGACCTCTCTTCCGGAACTGTGTAGTCCTCAGGTTCATCTACTCAGCGATGATGGTAATCCAGTTGGCGTGGCTGCCGACAACGGGGAAGATGATCTGAGGCGGTGAAAGAAAGTCTACAGGGGGGATCTCTGCTGCAGTGAATGCTTTTGTCAATGGTGCACCTCAGGTGGGGTGGATGACGGCACGGCAGGAGCAGGACATAACACATAGAGTTTTCTTTGACGCCTATCTGAAAATGAAGTAAATCTGTAAGGGCTCCTTAGAATTGGAGGATTCTATAAATGCAGGGACAGGAAAAACACATGAATAGGATAGGAATGCACGTGCAAAATAGAGCATTTGGAAACATAGGATTTCAGTCAACCTGGGTGTTTGGTTCACATGAATTGGAAGAACACAGGGATGGAGAAACATGGTCAAATTAAAGTCAAACCACGTGAAAATGAAAAAATAAGAATCTTATTATGCCAGTAATGCAATTAGTTCTGTTCTTCATGCATATTAATTTGAAAAGGCCATCCAAGTGAATATTAAAATCTCTACGTTTTTTCTTCGAAAGACACATCAAAGGAGAAAAATCCTCCAGTTTTGCTTTGCTCCACTCCTTCTAACCAAATGCATGAATAGTAGTACCATAGTAGTTCCATAGCAAAGGATTCCTGAGGGACCGACATGAATGCAGAGTAACAAAGTGATGCGACGAGTGTACAACCTCTTTGGCATAGCCTTGTGGACCTCAGCATCATTGGGTTGGACATGGAGGATGGTGATGCTGGTGTGACTGTCAGAGGCAGGGAAGAAGAACCGAGGCCTCTGGAAACGGCGCCGATGGTACTGCTCCACTATGATGGACGGTTCTATCGTTGGAGCAGCTCCGGTGAGGTGTACGGCGGCGAGGCTGAAGCAGGACAAGACATACAACGTTAATCTGAAGCGGGACTCTAATATCATCTGCAATAGATGATGTAAAATACATCACCAAAAAGTGCTAGATATAGAACGCATCAGCCGCGCCACGGCCGCTCCAACAGATGATGTAAGTACTGTTCACTCTGAACTTAACTAAAGAAACCAAACTTTACAGTTGAAACTGAATTTTACTGTTGAAACTGATTGAACTGATAGCAGAGCATTGCAATAGATGTTTAGGGCATTCGAGCACTAGTAGCAGAGAAGCAGTGATCTAAATCAGCAGACGCTCGAGCAGGGAATGCACTAGCAGAGAGCAAGTCATGCAGTAGCACCGCAAGCGAGTGCTAAAGCAGCAACTCCTGTAGCTGCCGGAGGTCGTGCAGCAGCAGCAGCGCGAGCAAGAGCAAGAGCGGAGCAGAGCAGCAGCACAAACGAAAGCAAGAGCAGTGCAGTAGCGCGACCGACAAAAAGAACAGAGCCACAACGCGAGCGAGAGCCGGAGCAGCTGCAGCTAGTGTCGGTGTGGAAGTCTCCGCCGAGGAAGCAACGACATGGGGGAGAGACGTCGTGGATGATGTGGCCGGTGACGACGCCGTCGATGGAGACCTGCCATGGCTGCTCGGTATCGAGCACTGACAGCCCCGTGAGATCGAATAAAAGATAAAATGCAACGATGAGTGCAGAACCTTCTTGGTGGCACCGAGTTGGCCTTGGCTTCATCGGAGGAATTGGTGAGGGTGCTGTGGTTCCGGTGGGGCAGGTCAAGACGGTGATGTGGGGATTGAGGTGGCGTGATAGACGAGGCGAACGTCGCAGTAGCTCATTGGAGGTGGAGGACGGGGCGGCTGATCCGGTGGGATGACAAGATCGACGAGGATCCTCATCCGGTGCAGTGGATGAGGGACGGCGAGCTGTTGCGGTGGACGACGTAGTCAGGGAAGAGTCTCCGGTTGGGCGGTGGTCGGGAGGCCGACAGAGGAGCGTGGGGTTTCGCGGGTTTTGGTATCCTCGGTGTACGAATGGGGGGCGAAGGGGAAGGGAGGAGGGAGCCATGGCTTAGGGACGCGCTTGTCCGAAATTTAGGGTAAGTTACCAGCGTACCCCCACCGGTTTTGACACCGCGACGTGGAGCTTCATTTTCGGCTGAGGGGTAGACGGGGGATTTCACGTGTCTGGGTAGCGGGACCAATTTCGGATGAGGAGGGAGTTTTTGCGTGCATCGAAATTTCGGGATAACAACGCGTGGCATGGGTTGAAGAGGCGGGAGTTTCAAAGCAGGTGAGACAAAAGATACTCGAGCTTGAAAATTTCGGGATAGCAAGGTGCAGATTCCTTGTTCGGCATCACAAACTTAATGTGTAAAAAACAATTCATACAAGACACAAGAGAGTCATGTCCCCTTTTCTATATTGCTATAGATGCCATTGAAAAAACTACAAGAAAAATGTAAAAAAAATCGGGAGAACAAGATTACCCTGTACAGTACCAAATCGATCCGCACTTCCCTCAACAACAACAAAAAACAAATCAATTCCCACCGAAAGAAAGAGTAATGTACCTTTTTATATGATCAAAAATGCCAGGATCTCGAATTTCAATTTTTGAATCCACGTTATGTTGAATTCAAATATATCGTTAGGTGACCTTGTGGTTTATAATTGATGTAGTCGTACATTTTGATCTTCCATCATATATGAACATTTTTCTCCACCATGTGAACATATATATTGTCGTCTACCATATGGAATAAATTTGAATCAATTCTCCTTATTTGAATACAATTGTTTTCAAGTTATACAATAATTTAAATATTATCTTGATAACAAAAAACATGCATATAGCAGTAATCATATTTCACTATGAACTACATGTACCATACGATCTCCAGTTAAAATATTTGTATCCATTTTATGTTGAATTCAAATCATAGTACATTATTGGTCTAGGTAGCGAGATGTTCGGGATAATCTAAACCCTGTTTTCATATGTATAATTTTTGGCTCAATTGGGACAAGTTTTGGTATAAGCTTCTTGCAAAACCGGAGATTCTCTCAACAAGCCTCGTGGTTCCGAGAGGGAACATGCCACCTTTTTGTGCAAAACAATATACGCTGCCTCCCCCCTGATTTTCTTTACAGAGGCAACATAGAACTATATGAGTGCCCTGTTAAATTTTGGAATTATTTCGGGTTCGTTTGGCCTTTTTATACAGTAATTGAGTTTCTGGACTTTTAATGTGCATAATCCAAATTTGAACTGCAGGCACATGCTCCGGTGCACCAAAGTTGGTTGAAAAATCACATTGAGAAACTTGGTTTTAAAATTCTTGTAAATCCAAAACACGTCTAAAAACTTGTGTGCGAAACGATATACGCTGCCCCCCCTTGAGATTCTTTACAAAGGCAACATAGAACTACATGAATGCCCTGTTAAATTTTGGAATTATTCCGGGTTCGTTTGTTGTTTTTTATACTTTAATTGAGTTTCTGGTCATCTAATGTGCATAAGTCAAATTTGAACTACAAGCACATGCTCTCGTGCACCACTCGGGTGAATTTCTAGGTCCCATGCAAGAAATGAGAATACAATTCAAACATCTGGGCAACATGGCTCGGCCAAGAACATTGAGAAACTTGGTTTTAAAATTCTTGTAAATCCAAAACACGTTTGGAAATCATGAAACTTGGCATGGTGTCATGTCATGGTACTACCATGCTGTGGTAAAAAAAATTAGCCGAATAGGAACAAATTTTGGTATAAGCTTCTTGCAAACCGAAGTTTCTCTCAAGAAGGCTCGTGGTTCTGAGAGGGAACGTGCCACCTTTGAGTGCGAAACGATATACGCTGTCCCCCTTGAGTTTATTTACAAAGGAAACATAGAACTACATGAGTGCCCTATTAAATTTTGGAATTATTCCGGGTTCGTTTGGCCTTTTTTATACATTAATTGAGTTTCTGGTCATTTAATGTGCATAATTCAAATTTGAACTACAAGCACATGCTCCCGTGCACCAAAGTTGGTTGAAAATCACATCTGTGTCCTCGGGTGAATTTCTAGGTCCCATGAAAGAAATGGGAATAAAATTCAAACATCTGGGCATCGTGGCTCGGCCGAGAACATTGAGAAACTTGGTTTTAAAATTCTTGTAAATCCAAAACACGCCTGAAAATCATGAAACTTGGCACGGTGTCATGTCACGGTAGTACCATGCTGTGGTAAATTTTTTTTGGCCGAATAGGAACATATTTTGGTATAAGCTTCTTGCAAACCGGAGCTTCTCTAAAGAAGGCTCGTGGTTCAGAGAGGGAACATGTCACCTTTGTGTGCATAATTCAAATTTGAAATACAAGCACATGCTCCAGTGCACCAAAGTTGGTTGAAAAATCACATGTGTGTCCTTGGGTAAATTTCTAGGTTCCATGCAAGAAATGGGAATGAAATTCAAAATTCTGGGCGTCGTGGCTGGGCTCGAAACATTGAGAAACTTAGTTTTTTTAATTCCTGTAAATCCAAAACACGCATGAAAATAATTAAACTTGGCCTGGTGTCATGACATGGTACCAACATGTTGTGGTAATTTTGCAGTCCGATTTGTGAAGGCGCACACATTAACAATCAACAAAGTCATTTTGGAACAAGTGTTGTCACGTTACAATCGGAAACACAAGTATTATTGAAACCGTGGGCATTCTATTTACTACCATTTACATGCCGGCACGTGTCCCCTTTTTTATTAGCTAGGAGGCGCCGTGCAGGGTAGCTATTTGAGTACGAGAGGCGTGCGATCAGACCCCTGCGCATGCTTATCGGGAGGAGAGCCCTTTAACCTCCATCTGCCGTCCACCTCTCTCCCAAGGTCTCCATTAATGCGCCCGAGCCTCTATTTAATGGCATGGCTATGTCTCACTTGACTGAGATTTAAGAGAGAAAAAAGAAAATCTGAAAGCACGGATCTTGATGTAAGATCCGAAGGACCTATATAGCATCTACTGCGACTTATAGCAAGACTGATGAATATATAAGGACGACGACAGTGGATAATAATTGTCTTACATAATTAGGAAGATAATTAAAAAAGCCACATGCGGCTACGCCCAAAATACACAAGGGCAAAAGAGGAAGGAAGACAAGGATCTGGCTCGTTGATCTCTACTTTCTTGATGAGTTGCCGCAGGCCATGGGAACTAGTCTACGCAGTGAGCGGCCATGAGCTCTTTCGTGTCCTCAAGATGTTGCTTGAGTGCATCCACGGATTCCTCCACCAGCCTTTGGTGCTCGATCCGGAGCATGTCATTCTCGTACATAAGTTTCTTGACGATGACGCTGGTCCTCTTCAACAAGGCACTGGTCTCCTCCTGCTGGTCTGCACTTCAGACGATCTTCGCCCTTAGCAGGTCGCGCTCGGCCCGGAGCCTCTCATTGCCCTCCCTTAGTTGCCGGATGATGCTGGTAGCCTGTTCAAACGAGGATTTCATGTCATCCTAAAACCTCGCCCAGCCGGAGATCTGATCCATCTGGATATGGACGATCGCATGCATGCGCTTGTAAGAGTCGTCGCCTGCCCGCGAGAAATTTTCCCAGGCCACCGCTACGCGACAGGACATCTCTGCTGCATTCGCGGCGTGGCAGGACATCTTTGTTGCTTCCATAGTGCGGCCGGACCAGTCTACTGCATTGACGGTGCGGCAGGACCTCCGTGCTGCTTCGGCAGCGCGGCAGGACCTCTGTGCTGCTACTTCCGCGCGGTGGGATGCTACCTCTTGAGCATGCGTTGGTTTTACCCTTGAAGAGGAAAGGGTGATGCAGCAAAGTAGCGTAAGTATTTCCCTCAGTTTTTGAGAACCAAGGTATCAATCTAGTAGGAGGCTACACTCTAAGTCCCTCGTACCTGCACAAATAAATAAGAACCTTGCAACCAACACGATAAGGGGTTGTCAATCCCTTCACGGCCACTTGCAAAAGTGAGATCTAATAGAGATAATAAATATTTTTGGTATTTTTATGATGTAGATTGAAAAGTAAAGATTGCAAAATAAAGTAGATCGGAAACTTATATGATGGAAAATATACCCGGGGGCCATAGGTTTGACTAGTGGCTTCTCTCAAGATAGCATAAGTATTACGGTGGGTGAACAAATTACTGTCGAGCAATTGATAGAAAAGTGCATAGTTATGAGAATATCTAGGCATGATCATGTATATAGGCATCACGTTCGCGACAAGTAGATCGAAACGATTTTGCATCTACTACTTCTACTCCACACATCGACCACTATCCAGCATGCATCTAGAGTATTAAGTTCATAAGAACAGAGTAACACATTAGGTAAGATGACATGATGTAGAGGGATAAACTCAAGCAATATGATATAAACCCCATCTTTTTATCCTCGATGGCAACAATACAATATGTGCCTTGCTGCCCCTGCTGTCACTGGGAAAGGACACCGCAAGATTGAACCCAAAGCTAAGCACTTCTCCCATTGCAAGAAAGATCAATCTAGTAGGCCAAACCAAACTGATAATTCGAAGAGACTTGCAAAGATAACAAATCATACATAAAATAATTTAGAGGAGATTCAAATATTGTTCATAGATAATCTTGATCATAAACCACAACTCATCGGATCTCCACAAACACACCGCAAAAAGTATTACATCGAATAGATCTCCAAGAAGATCGAGGAGAACTTTGTATTGAGAATCAAAGAGAGAGAGAAGAAGCCATCTAGCTAATAATAATGGACCTGAAGGTCTGTGTTAAACTACTCACACTTCATAGGAGAGGCTATGGCGTTGAAGTAGAAGCCCTCCGTGACTGATTCCCCCTCCGGCGGAGCGCCGGAAAAGGCTGCAAGATGGGATCTCACGGGTACAGAAGGTTGCGGCGGTGGAAATAGGTTTTCGTGGTGCTCCTGGATGTTTTCAGGGTATAAGAGTATATATAGGCGAAGGAAGTCGGTCAGGGGAGCCACGAGGGGCCCATGAGGGTGGGGGAACGCCCACCCCCTAGGGCGCGCCCTCCTGCCTCGTGGCTTCCTCGTCTGCTTCTCGACGTCCACTCCAAGTCTCCTGGATTGTGTTTGTTCCAAAAAATAACTCTCCCGTAGGTTTCATTCCGTTTGGACTCTGTTTGATATTCCTTTTCTGCGAAACACTGAAATAGGCAATAAAACAACAATTTGGGCTGGGCCTCCGGTTAGTAGGTTAGTCCCAAAAATTATATAAAAGTGTATAGTAAAGCCCATTAAACATCCAAAACAGGTAATATAATAGCATGGAACAATCAAAAATAATAGATACGTTGGAGACGTATCAAGCATCCCCAAGCTTAATTCCTGCTCGTCCTTGAGTAGGTAAATGATAAAAACAGAATTTTTGATGTGGAATGCTACCTAGCATAATTCTCAATGCAATTTTCTTTATTGTGGCACGAATGTTCAGATCCAAAAGATTCAAGATAAAAGTTTAATATTGACATAAAAATAATAATACTTCAAGCATACTAACAAAGTAATCATGTCTTATCAAAATAACATAGCCAAAGAAAGCTTATCCCTACAAAATCATATAGTTAGGCCATGTTTCATTTTCTTAACACAAAATACTCCCATCATGGACACCCCTGGTTTCAGGCAAGCAATTGGTTCATACTTTTTAACGTGCTTCAGCTTTTTCAACCCTCACGCAATACATGAGCGTAAGCCATTGATATAGCACTATGGGTGGAATAGAGTATAATGATAGGGATTGTGAGAAGACAAAAAGGGAGAAGGTCTCACACTGACACGGCTAATCAACGGACTATGGAGATGCCCATCAATTGATGTCAATGCAAGGAGTAGGGATTGCCATGCAACGGATGCACTAGAGCTATAAATGTATGAAAGCTCAACAAAAGAAACTAAGTGGGTATGCATCCAACTTGCTTGCTCACGAAGACCTAGGGCATTTTGAGGAAGCCCATCATTAGACTATACAAGCCAAGTTCTATAATGAAAAATTCCCACTAGTATTTGAAAGTGACAACATAGGAGACTCTCTATCATGAAGATGATTGACGGAGTCCTAGATTAGGGGGTGTCCGGATGGCCGGACTAAGACCTTTGGCCGGACTCCCGGACTATGAAGATATAAGATTGAAGACTCTGTCCCGTGTCCGGATGGGACTTTCCTTGGCGTGGAAGGCAAGCTTGGCGATACGATATATAGATCTCCTCCCATTGTAACCGACTCTATGTCACCCTAGCCCTCTCCGGTGTCTATATAAACCGGAGAGTTTTAGTCCATAGGACGAACAACAATCATACCATAGGCTAGCTTTTAGGGTTTAGCCACTCCGATCTCGTGGTAGATCTACTCTTGTACTACCCATATCATCAATATTAATCAAGCAGGAGTAGGGTTTTACCTCCATCGAGAGGGCCCGAACCTGGGAAAAAACATCGGGTCCCTTGTCTCCTGTTACCATCCGCCTAGACGCACAGTCCGGGACCCCCTACCCGAGATCCGCCGGTTTTGACACCGACATTGGTGCTTTCATTGAGAATTCCTTTGTGTCATCGCCTTTAGGCCCGATGACTTCTTCGCTCGTCAATCACGATGCGGTCTGGGATGAGACTTCTCTCCCCGGACAGATCTTCGTATTCGGCGGCTTTGCACTGCGGGCCAACTCGTTTGGCCATATGGAGCAGATCGAAAGCTACGCCCCTGGCCATCAGGTCAGGTTTGGAAGCATGGACTACACGGGCGACATCCACGGGGACTTGATCTTCGACGGATTCGAGCCACAACCGGGCGCGCCGCACTGTCATGATGGGCATGACTTAGCTCTGCTGCCGGACAGCGCCCAGAGCGTCGCTCAGGTGTCTGCTCCGACCATTAGCTCGGAGCCCACTGTGCTAGTTGGGGATGGACGGTTGGACGCCGCCCCGGAAGCTGCAACCTCTATGGTGATAGAGCCGGATACCAGCCTAGTCCTTCGCAGGGCCCGTGACTCCAAGGTGCCGGACTCCGCTCCGGACTCCGTATATCCCGCACCTCTTCCGATCGAGCCCGATTGGGCTCCGGTCATGGAGTTCACCGCCTCGGACGTCCTTCAGTACTCGCCCTTTGGCGATATTCTGAATTCACTAAAGTCTCTCTCTTTGTCGAGAGAACCCCGGCCGGACTACGGTCGGGGTGGTTGGGATGCGGACAACGAAGAAATTCGAACCCCACCCACCACCCACTTGGTAGCCACTGTCGACGATCTAACCGACATGCTCGATTTCGACTCCGAAGATATTGACGGTATGGACGCCGATAAAGGAGACGATCAGGAACCAGCACCTATAGGGCGCCGGAAAGCCACCTCATCATACGATGTATACATGGTGGACACACCCAACAGAAACGACAACGAGGATCAAAAGGATGCGGCCAGGGATCACTCCCTCGAAAAACAATCAAAGTGGCGGCGTAAGCGCAAGGCCAAGCCCCACCTCGACAAAGACCCAGCCATAGAGCAGGGTGAATCAACGGAAGACGAACATGCCATCGAGCATCCGTCCAAACAGGGCGGACAATCCGAACAACCAATCCCCGGGAAAGATAATAGCCCGGACAACCTCACGCCGGACAAATTACTGGCACATCAGAACCTCCACCAAAGGCTCGTTGCCACTGCACGTAGCCTGAAAAAGCAGAAGCGGAGGCTCAAGACAGCGGAAGATGCACTAAGGATCAGATGGGGCAAAGTACTCAATACCGCACACAAGTACGGCAGCAGTCGTCACACAAAGAGCTATCCGAAGCGGAAACTACTACCGGAATTTGATGAAGAGGCCATAAAGCCCCCACAGTCAAAAAATAAGGAAGCCACAAGGTCGGATAGACGACCCTACGATCAATCTCACGCATCAAAGGACACCGCACTCAATATGGCGCGTGATCCGTCCAAGAATTCGCATCAGAAAACTGGCCCAACCAGATCCATCTATAGGCCAAGAAAGCAAGCTCCAGTGAGTGATGCAATGCAAAAAATACACGAACATCGTGGCACGCCTAAATACAGGGGCGCCGCACACCCCCTATGTTTTGCCGATGAGGTGCTGGACCATGAATTTCCAGCCGGACTCAAGCCCGTGAACATAGAAGCATACGACGGAACAACAGACCCTGGAGTCTGGATCGAGGACTACATCCTCCACATACACATGGCCAGAGGAGACGACCTCCACGCCATAAAATACTTACCCCTTAAGCTCAAAGGGCCAACCCGGCATTGGCTTAAAAGCCTTCCCGAAAACACCACGGGAAGTTGGGAAGCGCTCGAGGATGCTTTCCGGGCAAATTTTCAAGGGACCTATGTCCGACCCCCGGATGCAGATGATCTGAGTCATATAACTCAGCAGCCCAGAGAGTCGGTCCGGAAGCTCTGGAACAGATTCCTTTTCAAAAAGAATCAGATAGTCGACTGTCAGACGCAGAGGCCGTAGCGGCTTTCAAACATAGCGTCCGAGACGAATGGCTTGCCAGACACCTCGGCCAAGAAAAACCGCGAACAATGGCCGCGTTAACAAGCCTCATGACCCGCTTTTGTGTAGGAGAGGATAGCTGGTTGGCAAGAAGCAGCACCAGTGACCCGAATACGTCCGAACCCAGAGATGGGAACGGGAAGCCGTGCCGTAACAAAGAACCGCACCGGATCAAGGACAACAGCCCGATGAGCACGGCAGTAAACGTCGGATTCAAAAGCTCTCGGCAAAATCAGAAAAAGCCGCCCCCCAAAGACGATAGGGACGAGCAATCCAACCTCAACAAAATCTTGGACAAAATATGTCAAATCCACAGCACTCCTGGGAGACCTGCAAACCATACCCACAGAGATTGTTGGGTCTTTAAGCAGTCCGGCAAACTCAACGCCGAACACAAGGGGCTCGACACACCAAGCAAAGATGACAATGCACCCCACAAGCAGAACACCGGAGAACAAAAGAAGTTCCCACAGGAAGTCAAGACAGTAAACATACTTCATGTGACAAAAGGGAAGAGCAGAACGGCACCTACGAAGACACGCGCCGTATGGCCAGCCCTAGAGGAGCAACACCACTGGTTGTTACAACCAATCACCTTCGATCATCAGGATTACTCCAGAGGAGACCAGAACGCAGCTGGACTGCCTTGGTCGTAAATCCAATTATTAATAGACTCCAATTTACAAACGCCCTTATGGACGGCGGCAGCGACTTGAACCTGTTATATCAGGACACAGTCCGCAAACTCGGGGTCAACCCAGTTATAATCCACCTTGGCAACACTTCCTTTCAAGGAGTCACGCCAGGCCCGGATACCCCAAGTATGGGTTCCCTTATGTTAGAAGTCATGTTTGGATCACCCGACAACTTCCGAAGCGAAAAGCTAACATTCCACATCGCCCCATTCGTAAGTCGCTATCAAGCGCTACTGGGATGTGAAGCTTTCGCCCGCTTTAACGCAATACCGCGTTACGCATCCCTTACACTCAAAATGCCTGGCCCAAAGGGCATCATTTCATTACAGGGGAACATAAATTGACCCCCAAAGTACGGGCAAAGGAGCGGCTGCCTAGACAACCGCCCACAAATCCAGCCCTACTATCCCGGACACGGCTCGACGAGTCCGGCGTAAACATGCTTAATAGCCGCATATCCCCGTATAAGGGGCTCCGTGTGCTCACGCCCGGAGACAATACGACTCAACTCTTGCTCCAAGTATATTTTGTTTATTTCAATATAGATTTCTCGCACGCTTATTTTTTACTAAGTTCCTCTCTTTCGCAGACGAACATCGTGCTACGCCCGTCCAGGATACGGCACAATGGAGACACAGGCGCAGACGTGCAGCAGGGACCCGTTTCAAGGATTCTTTTCAGATTAAGACCCTGTCTAAACCTTTTTTACTGTCTCTTGTTGATAACATCCCCCGGTTTTCTCTATAACTGAGGAGGAGGCTGGCGTCTTGGCATGTGGCCACGCTAGAATTTTTGCGCGTACCTGGACACTAGGGGCTTTTTTACCAAGGGCTCTATTTCGGCCCGTCTTCATAAAGACCGAATACCTTAGGGAGTGTTTGGCGTCGCGAGTTTGTCCCTATATGCATCAGCTCCGGATCATGTCTTTGGTCAAATGTTGGGTTTGCCCGGCTCCTGTGTTTTGCTGCCTTATGTTCCGTTATATCGGCTAATGCGGCACCAGGAGAACTACTGCGATTGTGCGCCGGTTCAGCCAGGTGAGCACCTCAGTAGAGAAAGCCGAAAACTGACTATCATGATATAGCGAGAGACTGGTCAACCACTCGATGACTTTCGGAATCTTTAGGATTCCCTCGCATTAACGAAGGGCCGCTTCCCGGTCAGGCACACTCGCGCCCCGAATTCAGGCGAGCGCGGTGCCCCTAGGGGCTATTCAGTAGCCCCACTGTCAAACTCCTATGGCTAAGTGAAAGTGATAAAGCATTATAGTCCGGTTGCCTAGTTCGCCGCGCCACCACCTCCTTTGTAGGACCAAGACGTTGGATTAAGTGTGAAAAGGCGCCTTTTTGCGAACACCCCCACATCCTATGCGTGGGGGCTGAAGCCAACGACTGCTATCTTTTAGGTTATATACAAATATATACATTAAACGGCCGCACAGGAGGCATAATGATTCTTGCAAGCACAAGTATAAAAAGCTTTTTTCATAAAAACAAAATTCGTTTTACAAATAGTATAAGCTATTCGAACAAAACATCCTTCGAGCACTGCGACTCTATTATATGAGCGCCAGGAAGAACTTCCTCAAAATAGTACCTGGCAGGTACTCGGCTTTCATCCGAATCCCGGGACGCAACAATACTGGCCTTCATATCTGCCCAGTATGTTTTGACACGGGCAAGAGCCATCTGTGCACCCTCTATGCACGCCGACCTCTTCATTGCATCAGCATGTGGCACCGAACCAAGGAACTGCTGCACCAAGCCAAAATAACTTTTCGGCTCCGGCTTCTCCGGCCACAGACGACTCGCAACATACCTCATGGCGAGTCCGGATAACCTGTTCAGCTCCGCCCAGGCGGCCAAATGGTCGGATACTGACAGTGGGTGTTCTAGATTGTGGTACTGCGACCAAAAAAGCTCTTCCAATCCATGGTCACCTCGGCTGCGGAAGTGTTCAGTCGCATCCGCCGCACTTGCTGCCAAATCCAGATAAGCATTTTCCGCACTCCACTGCCGGTCTAATGGAGCATACTTGGGGTCTCCGAACTTCATCCGCAGCAAATAAGGCTTTCCAGCCGTGATATCTCCGGCCTGACGTAGCTCCTCCTTCATCGCTCTCATTGCAGAGCGAGTATCCTTGGCTTCGGCAGTGATCTTTCTAAGGTCCTTCTGAGCCGCCCTATCTTCTTGTTCAAGAAATTTACAGCGGTCGGTAGCATCCTTCAATTTTATGGCCATCTCGGCTATTACCTTCTTGCTCTGGAAGTGAGCAGCCTGTTCGGCTTTTAGCTCTTCAGCCGCTTTAACGACAGCCGCATCACTTTTCCTTGCTTGCTCCCTGGCTCGGGCAAGTTCCGCCCGAAGGTTCTCCACGGCAGCAGCACCATCTACATAAAACACACACACACACACACACACACACACACATATATATATATATATATATATATATATATATATATATATATATATATATATATATATATATATATATATATATATATATATATAAGGCCCGAGCATCGAACTCCTCTTATCGGGTGTCTTTTGAACATACCTTGAGCCTCGTCTAGCCGCTTATTTACAAGCGCGATGTCGGCATCTGCTACGTCAAGTTGCCGCTTTAGTTCGGCAGATTCATCAGTCCGGCTAGCCACCGAACGCCTCGCCACCTTCATGGAATAGGCGACATATTATACCTGGGGTTATGATCCTCTGTGCGCCGTCACTCCTGACGACACACAGAGTCTCAGGGGCAACTATTCATACATGGCACATTTAATATGCGGCTCTACCAAAAGGTACACCTTTTTATGTACCTCAAATCCTGTTAGTAAACTCCTGGCAGCCTCGTACAATCCGCTTTCCGCGGATGAAATCCTTCCAATCACCATATTCATCAACATACGGTGTTCTTCTGAGATGGACGCCCTACCAAGCAGATCCTTCAGCCCCTCCGCCGGCGCGCAAGAGGGTGTCGGACTAGCCTGACGACCTTTTCCAGGGTCTGGACTTGGAAAAACCCTCCGGGACGATACCTCGGGGTCGCCGGCCTCGTGAGACGATGCAACAAGGGGAGGCGTTTCGCTCTCTATCATCTCTGGACGAAGATCCCCCGAAGAGGAGCTCTGCTGAGAAGGGTTGAGATCCGAACTGCAAGATAATGTTTCGGTTATTTTCCTCAGGAATAAAACAGGAGTGTGATTCACTATGGAACCCCTCCCTTCACTCATGTCTCGGGGGAGAGCGGGTCCCCTTTAGGGGGCGATTCGGCCGTGGCGTTCTCCGGTGCCGAACCCTCTGACGAAGATTTCTTTCCCCGTTTTGAGGTTATCACCTCCGGGTCTTCAGAGGCAGTCCTTTTCTTTCCCTGGTCGGGGGAATTTTCGATTCTTCCCTTCCTAACAGCCTCCTTCGCGGAGGCGGTAGCTCCTTGGTTCCCCCCTTTGCCTTCCGCCGAAGGCGCGACCTCCAGCATCCTGGTCAGCATGGGATTCGGCACGGTCTCGGGCAGGGGGGCTAGACACCTGATAAGCTTTGCCTTCGCCATCCACTCCTGTTCAAAGGACAACTCTGCTAAAGGGTAATTTTGATAAAAATATTGATGGTGTGTCCAAATACGGGACTACTTACTTTAGCATCCGGGCGATTGCAGCTCAGACCTGCGTCCTCGGACAAATCCGGACACCTTGCTTGTGATCCGAGGAACAATTTGTACATCTCCACGGGTGTCATTCCCATGAAATGTTGTAGGACTCGTGGTCCCTCCGGATTGAACTCCCACAGGCGGAGAGGTCGACGTTTGCAGGGCAGTGTGCGGCGAATCACCATGACTTGCGCCACTACGGTCAAATTGATATCTCTTTCTAGAAGATCTCGAATATGGCCCTACAGCAAGGGCACGTCTTTGGGCGGCCCCCAGATAAGTCCTTCATTAACCCATGACGCCAGCCGTGGTGGGGGACCCGAGCGAAAAGTAGGTGGTGCCACCCATGTGGTGCCCCTGGGGGCTGTGATGTAAAACCAGTCCCATTGCCATAAGCCGAGCTCCTCTTGAAAAGAGCCTTCGGGCCATGGAGCATCGTCCATCTTGCTTATTATAGCTCCTCCGCACTCAGCGTGCTGCCCAATCGATCATTTTCGGTTCCACTTTGAAAGTTTTTAGCCACAATCCGAAGTGAGGTGTGATATGGAGGAAGGCCTCGCACACGACAATGAATGATGAGATCTGGAGGATGGACTCCGGAGCTAGGTCGTGGAACTCCAGCCCGTAGTAAAACATAAGCCCCCTCACAAAGTGATCGATCGGGAAGCCTAGACTCCGAAGAAAGTGAGATGCGAACACCATGCTTTCACCGGGCTGGGGAGCGGGAATAGCTTGCCCTTGAGCAGGCAGTCTATGCGAGATTTCGCCGGTTAGATACCTTGCATCTCTCAGCTTTCGCACATCTTATTCCGTAATGGAGGAAGGCATCCACCGGCCTTGAAGGTCGGAGCCAGACATCGTCAAAAGTTCGAAGTGCCTAAAACTAGAGCTTTGGTGTTGGAACTCAAAGAAAGGGGCGGATTTGATTGGTTTGAGAAGAAGGGAGCCGGGCCTTGGTTCCTTTATAAAGGAGGTGAATACCAAGAGCCCTCCCCGTAACCGTTTGAGACTCGCTTTCAATTAGGGAGTCATACCTAAGTCACGGTTGGGTTACCCACGCCCGTATTGATGAGAATCCCGGAATAAGGGGACACGATCTCTGCTTTGACAAGACGTACTAGGGAAACCGCCTCGCTAAACGCGTTGAGGTGGGACAGTAAAATGATTCGAATGAAGGCCTGGCCGTGACGTCATGCTATGGTATACATCAGCAGATCCGATTGATGCAAATATTATTCTCTCTACGGTGGCATGTGGAACTTATTTTGCAGAGCCGGACACTACCATGGTGTTCAACATCTTCTATGGAATATTCGGAGGAGGAACCCGCCTTGTAATGCCGAAGACAACTTGCGCGCCGGACTCATCATCATTGAAGCCTAGTTCAGGGGCTACTGAGGGAGTCCTGGATTAGGGGGTGTCCGGATGGCCGGACTAAGACCTTTGGCCGGACTCCCGGACTATGAAGATACAAGATTGGAGACTCCGTCCCGTGTCCGGATGGGACTTTCCTTGGCGTGGAAGGCAAGCTTGGTGATACGATATGAAGATCTCCTCCCATTGTAACCGACTCTGTGTAACCCTAGCCCTCTCCGGTGTCTATATAAACCGGAGAGTTTTAGTCCATAGGACGAACAACAATCATACCATAGGCTAGCTTTTAGGGTTTAGCCACTCCGATCTCGTGGTAGATCTACTCTTGTACTACCCATATCATCAATATTAATCAAACAGGAGTAGGGTTTTACCTCCATCGAGAGGGCCCGAACCTGGGTAAAAACATCGTGTCCCTTGTCTCCTATTACCATCCGCCTAGATGCACAGTCCGGGACCCCCTACCCGAGATCCGCCGGTTTTGACACCGACAATCATGGTGCTACTTTGAAGCACAAGTGTGGAAAAAGGATAGTAACATTGTCCCTTCTCTCTTTTTCTCTCATTTTTTTATTTTGGTGGGCTTCTTTGGCCTCTTTTTTTTGGGGGGGGGGGGCTTCTTTGGCCTCTCTTTTTTCATAAAGTTCGGAGTGTCATCCCAACTTGTGGGGGAATCATAGTCTCCATCATCCTTTCCTCACTTGGGACAATGCTCTAATATGGAAATCATCACACTTTTATTTATTTACAACTCAAGAATTACAACTCAATACTTAGAACAAAATATGACTCTATGTGAATGCCACCGGTGGTGTACCGGGATGCAATGAATCAAGAGTGACATATATGAAAGAATTATAAAGGTGGCTTTGCCACAAATACGATGTCAACTACTTGATCATGCAAAAGCAATATGACAATGATGGAGCATGTCATGATAAAAGGAATGTTGGAAAGTTGCATGGCAATATATCTCGGAATGTCTATGGAAATGCCATAATAGGTAGGTGTGGTGGCTGTTTTGAGGAAGATATAAGGAGGTTTATGTGTGGTAGAGCGTATCTTATCACGGGGTTTGGATGCACCGGCGAAGTTTGCAACAACTCTCAAGGTGAGAAAGGGCAATGTGCGGTACCGTAGAGGCTAGCAAATTGTGGAAGGGTAAGAGTGCGTATAATCCATGGACTCACATTAGTCATAAAGAACTCATATACTTTTTGCAAAAGTTGTGTTAGCCCTTGAAGTAAAGTACTACTATGCATGCTCCTAGGGGAAGGGTTGGTAGGAGTTAACCATCGCGCGATCACGACCTCCACTCATAAGGAAGGCAATCAAAGAGCACCCCATGCTACAAATTTATCACACAACATTCACCATGCGTGCATGCTACGGGACTTGACAACTTTAACACAAGTATTTCTCAATTTCATAATTACCCAACTAGCATGACTCTAACATTACCACCTTTATATCTCAAAACAATTATCAAGTATCAAATTGAGCATAGTATTCAATGCACTTGATATGATAGTTTTTTATTATACCCAACTTGGATGCCCATCATATTAGGACAAATTTTATAACTAAAGCAAATACCATGCTGTTCTAAAAGACTCAAAATAATATAAGTGAAGCATGAGAGATCAATAATTTCTACAAAATAAAACCACCGCCATGCTCTAAAAAGATATAAGTGAAGCACTAGAGCAAAATTATCTAGCTCAAAAGATATAAGTGAAGCACATAGATTATTCTAATAAATTCCAATTCATGTGTGTCTCTCCAAAAGGTGTCTACAGCAATGATGATTGTGGTAAACTAAAAAGCAAAGACTCAAATCATAAAAGACGCTCCAAGCAAAACACATATCATGTGGTGAATAAAAATATAGCCCCAAGTAAAGTTACCGATAGACGAAGACGAAAGAGGGGATGCTTTCCGGGGCATCCCCAAGCTTAGGCTTTTGGTTGTCCTTGAATTTTACCTTGGGGTGCCTTAAGCATCCCAAGCTTAGGCTCTTTCCACTCCTTATTCCATAATCAATCAAATATTTACCCAAAACGTGAAAACTTCACAACACAAAACTCAACAGAAAATCTCATGAGCTCTGTTAGTGCAAGAAAACAAACCACCACTTTAAGGTACTGTAATTAACTTATTCTTTATTTATATTGGTGTTAAACCTACTGTATTCCAACTTCTCTATGGTTCATACCCCCCGATACTATCCATAGATTCATCAAAATAAGCAAACAACAAACGAAAAATAGAATCTGTCAAAAACAGATCAGTCTGTAGCAATCTGTAACTTTCGAATACTTCTCGAACCCTAAAAATTCTACCAAAATAGAAAGTCCTAGGAAATTTGTCTATTAATCTACTGCAAAAAGAATCAACTGAAAATCAAGTTTTCAAGACGAGCAAACTGAGATTTCAAACTATAAAATTCCTTAGACATATCATCAAGCTCTTTATTCATGTATTCCATAAAGCTTTTTTGTTCTTTAAACTCGTTTCTAAAGAAATAATTATGCTCAAATTGTAAAGTCATAAAGCTTCTAACGTTGTTTTCGATTTCTTACAACCTTCTAAGGTGAGGATCAACATTTTTAGGCAAAGCCATCAGGGCAAACGAGCACACAAGAGGCAAGAGAAAAAGCGGCGAACGGGAAAGAGAGGGCGAATAAAACGGCAAGGGTGAAGTGGGGGAGAGGAAAAAGAAAGGCAAATGGCAAATAATGTAATGCGAGGGATAAGGGTTTGTGATGGGTACTTGGTATGTCCTGACTTGTGCGTAGACTCCACGGCAATGGCGCCAGAAATCCTTCTTGCTACCTCTTGAGCATGCGTTGGTTTTTCCCTTGAAGAGGAAAGGGTGATGCAGCAAAGTAACGTAAGTATTTCCCTCAGTTTTGGAGAACCAAGGTATCAATCCAGTAGGAGGCTACACTCCAAGTCCCTCGTACCTGCACAAACAAATAAGAACCTTGCAACCAACGCGATAAGGGGTTGTCAATCCCTTCACGGCCACTTGCAAAAGTGAGATCTAATAGAGATAATAAATATTTTTGGTATTTTTATGATGTAGATTGAAAAGTAAATATTGCAAAATAAAGTAGATTGGAAACTTATATGATGGAAAATAGACCTGGGGGCATAGGTTTGACTAGTGGATTCTCTCAAGATAGCATAAGTATTACGGTGGGTGAACAAATTATTGTCGAGCAATTGATAGAAAAGTGCATAGTTATGAGAATATCTAGGCATGATCATGTATATAGGCATCATGTCCGCGACAAGTAGATCGAAATGATTCTGCATCTACTACTATTACTCTAAACATCGACCGCTATCCAGCATGCATCTAGAGTATTAAGTTCATAAGAATAGAGTAACGCATTAGGAAAGATGACATGATGTAGAGGGATAAACTCAAGCAATATGATATAAATCCCATCTTTTTATCCTCGATGGCAACAATACAATACGTGCCTTGCTGCCCCTGTTGTCACTGGGAAAGGACACCACAATATTGAACCCAAAGCTAAGCACTTCTCCCATTGCAAGAAAGATCAATCTAGTAGGACAAACCAAACTGATAATTCGAAGAGACTTGCAAAGATAACAAATCATACAAAAAAGAATTCAGAGGAGATTCAAATATTGTTCATAGATAATCTTGATCATATACCCACAATTCATCGGATCTCGACAAACACACCGCAAAATCGAATAGATCTCCAAGAAGATCGAAGAGAACTTTGTATTGAGAATCAAAGAGAGAGAAGAAGCCATCTAGATAATAACTATGGACCCGAAGGTCTGTAGTAAACTACTCAGAGTTCATCGGAGAGGCTATGGCATTGATGTAGAAGCCCTCCGTGATCGATTCCCCCACCGGCGGAGCACCGAAAAAGGCCCCAAGATGGGATCTCACAAGTACAGAAGGTTGCGGCAGTGGAAATAGGTTTTCGTGGTGCTCTTGGATGTTTACAGGGTATAAGAGTATATATAGGCAAAGGAAGTCGGTCAGGGGAGCCACGAGGGGCCCACGAGGGTGGGGGCGCGCCCACTCCCCTAGGGCGCGCCCTCCTGCCTCATGGCTTCCTAGTCTACTTCTTAACGTCCACTCCAAGTCTCCTCGATTGCATTTGTTCCAAAAATAATCTCCCGAAGGTTTCATTCTGTTTGGACTCCGTTTGATATTTCTTTTCTGTGAAACACTGAAATAGGCAATAAAACAGCAATTTGGGTTGGGCCTCTGGTTAGTAGGTTAGTCCCAAAAATGATATAAAATTGTATAGTAAAGCCCATTAAACATCCAAAACAGGTAATATAATAGCATGGAACAATCAAAAATTATAGATACGTTGGAGACGTATCACGGGACATGTCAGCTGCTTTCACGGTGAGGCGGGACATCTCTCGTGCTTCCGCTTCCATGCTCACCTCTCCCTGGTGGTAATCTCTCGACCTAGAACTCAGGCTGGCCATGGCAGATGCAAGGGAAGGATGCTAAATGACTTGTTTGTTTTTTTGGATGAGGAGTTGAGGAGGAATGTGTGGTCATCTTGGCATAGTAGTATTTATAACCGAGTACTAATACGCTACTAAGTGGGTAACCGTTTAGGTTGTGATCGGTGTGAACTGGTTTGCAATTCAATATGCGTGGTAGTAGTAGTAATTTGGAATGTGACGAGACGCAAGCTCAAAATTTATTGACGATTCTAGTTTCGAAGTGCGGCACTATTCCCGGATGGCGTAACATGGGCACGTGTTCTCGGTCGTGGTGTAGCATATGCCATGTTAGTTCTTTTTCTACTGCTGTGTACGTGCAATAACTGGCACCGTCGAATACATATCTTATGGTTATTGGGGCGTTCGACAGGAATAGCCCCGTGGCGAGCTATAGGCTAGTCTTTTTTCCAGACGCATTAAACCTATCTCTCAGGACTTCTTGCATGCACCATCTCTAGATCCCTAGGTCGATGCCACCCACATACACTTGTACTCTGAGTTTAGTACGTTATACAGGAAGAGAAGAGGTACACACACGCACTCATCCTCTCACACACGCATCTGTTTTTTCTCGAAAAGGAGGATGATGACCCCCGGCCTCTACATCTGGTAGTCACACATGCATATGTAGCTACGAATTGCAGTGTTCTCAACCATCCGATTGGCTCTATCATAGGATTCACGTTTCTCCTTGGCCTTGAGATTGAGAAGTTTAAAACGTGGAGGCTAAGCTGGAGGCACGAGGTTTTGGTTAATGTGCAGGCCGCACACGGCACCAACATGACACAAGCTTCGGTTGCCTGGTTTGCAATCCGGTGAGTTGTCCAACACAACCAGGCCCTGCTTGGTACCTGCGCCTCGACTTATGCGCAGAGAAATTAGGGTCGGAGGGAGCACTAGTAGTAGTACTACTTTGATGTATTGCATCAACTCGCACAAGTACGAAACACTTCGTGAACAAACAAGTAAATACTCCCTCCGTTCCAAAATACTACTACTTGACTTCCATTTGTCCAAAAATGGATGTACCTATATACTAAAACATGTCTAGATACATCTATATTTTGACAAATGGAAGGCATGTATTATCGAATGGAGGGAGTAATTGTCATAAAAATGAATAAAAAGGGACGTATCTAGAACTAAAATACGTCTACATACATCTCCTTTTATCCATTTTGATGACAAGTAGTACTTCTTACCCAAAGGAACATTATATCCAACAGACACAAAATATCCGTTCACTGTTGAAAATTACTGATCTGATGTCAAAGTAATTGCTGCATCACCACCAAAACCCACCATTTCTTAAGCTAAAGTAGACCAAGCTAATCCCTATATTAGCATATTACTAAGATAAATAGAAGGCACTGTAGAAACATTTAGGACTTGAGTTTGTCAATCTGAATGTGGAGGGACACCAGCTTAGCCCCGGCCAGCAGCTTGGACGGAACTGTGAAGAAGGTCAGCTCCTCCATGGCGACGTTGCCGGGATCCTTGCTGCTTGTCACCTCCATTTCCACCTTGATGATGTCGGTCGTGCCTTTGGGATCCCCCGGCAGGCCGTTCGCCCACAGCTTAGCCATGTAGTGCGACAGTGGGGACACCCCCGCTCTGATGCAGACGACCGACACGGCGATAGGCGCACCAATGTCGAGCACGCCGCCGACCAAGAAAAACGTGCGGTCGTCCTCCTCCGTGAACAGCAAGAGTCGTGGCTCTAACAGTGGTACTTGCAGTTGGAGCACCTTGTCGTACTGGATCATGTGCACGGCCAAGGGATGCGCAGTGCTGATGTGGTGGTAGAGCGCCAGCAGCGGGTGAGGGAGTCCTAGATTAGGGGGTCCTCGGACAGCCGGACTATATGCTTATGCTAGACTGTTGGACTATGAAGATACAAGATTGAAGACTTCGTCCCGTGTCCGGGTGGGACTCTCCTTTGCATGGAAGGCAAGCTTGGCGATTCGGATATGTAGATTACCTTCTCTATAACCGACTCTGGGTAACCCTAGCCCCCTCCGGTGTCTATATAAACCAGAGGGTTTAGTCCGTAGGACAAGAACAATCATAATCATAGGCTAGCTTCTAGGGTTTAGCCTCTACGATCTCATGGTAGATCAACTCTTGTAATACTCATATCATCAAGATCAATCAAGCAGGAAGTAGGGTATTACCTCCATAGAGAGGGCCCGAACCTGGGTAAACATTGTGTCCCCCGCCTCCTGTTACCATTAGCCTTAGACGCACAGTTCGGGACCCCCTACCCAAGATCCGCCGATTTTGACACTGACATTGGTGCTTTCATTGAGAGTTCCACTGTGTCGTCATGATAAGGCTTGATGGCTCCTTCAATCATCCACAATGATGCGATCTAGGGTGAGGTTTTTCTCCCCAGACAGATCTTTGTATTCGGTGGCTTCGCACTGCGGGCCAACTCACTTGGCCATTTGGAGCAGATCGATAGCTGCGTCCCTGGCCATCAGGTCGGGTTTGGAAGCCTGAACTACACTGCCGACATCCATGGAGACTTCATCTTCGACGGATTCAAGCCCATGACAGGTGCTCCGTACGGTCACGATGAGCATGACCTAGATCTGCCATCGGACTATGTCCAGGAGATCACACCTGCAGCTGCCCGGCTCTAAATCCGGAGCAGATCGTGCCATTCGAGGACGGGTGGATAGAACCCGCCATGGAGGCTGCATACTCATTGGCGATAGAGCCGAACATAGACTCCGCCTCCAATGAGGTCGGTGTCATCGGACCCTTGGACTCGTCTCCGGCCATAGGCTCTGAACCGCGCGCATCCGTGCCTATCGAACCTGATTTGGCACTGATCATGGAGTTCACCTCCGTGGATATTTTTCAGCACTCGCCCCTGGGTGACGTGCTAAACTCGTTAAAATCTCTCTCCCTATCAGGAGACTCCTGGCCGAACTATGTCCGGCTTGAGTGGGAAGCGGACGACGAAGAAATTCGTTACCCACCCACCACCCACTTAATAGCCACTGTCGACGACTTAACCGACATGCTTGATTTCGACTTCGAAGACATGGACGGTATGGACGACGATGCCGGAGAAGAACAGGAACCACCGCCCACAAGGCGCTGGACAACCACCTCATCATATGATATATATATGGTGGACACACCCAAAGAAAGCAATGACGATGAGGCAATGGAGGATAATCCCCTTGAGAAGCAATCTAAGCACCAGCGTCAGTAGCGCCGCTCTAAGCCCCGCCACAGCAAGAATGGTGATACCGGAACAAGAGACGATAGCACTCCAGATGATGCCGAAGACGAAAACTATCCCGCCCAGCCAAGCTTGGAGCAAGCCGGATGGGAGAATGGGCAAGCTAGCCTTGGTGAACAGGCAATGGATGGAGACTCGGAGGATGACAATTATATGCCTCTCTCTGAAGACTAGGTGAGCCTCGGCGATGAAGAGTTTTTCGTGCCTGAGGATCCCGTCGAGCAGGAGCGCTTCAAGCGCCGGCTTATAGCCACTGCAAAAACCTGAAGAAAAAATAGCAGCAGCTTCAAGCTGATCAAGATCTGCTAACCGATAGATGGACTGAGGTCCTGGCAGCCGAGGAATACGGACTCGAGCGCCCAACCAAAAGTTACCCGAAGCGCAGGTTGTTACCTCAATTCGAGGAGGAGGCCCTAGAGCCTACACTACCAACACAGGACGAGGCTGACCGGCCACCTCATGGTTGAGACAAAGCGGTGTATCAGCCCGAACACCAGCCCGCACCCCGTCGCCAAACAAATAAAAACATGAAGGCCTGGGGCTACACGCATGACATGCGAGACGAACTAGAAAACAAAGTAGGACAGTCAAGATCGATCTACGGATCAAGGGGGGTGCCCCAACGCGTGACGATGATCACCACACCGGATATACTAAATACAAATCCGACCGGGCCGAATACAACAAACCAGACTCATTTGAACTGCGCCGTGATGTAGCCCAACATAGATGCGCCACACACCCCCTATGCTTCACTGACAAAGTTATGGAACATGAATTCCCGGAAGGGTTAAGCCCATTAATATCGAGCCCTACGATGGGATTACAGACCCCACGGTATGGATAGAAGATTTCCTTCTCCACATTCACATGGCCCGCGGCGATGATCTACATGCCATCAAGTATCTCCCACTAAAACTCAAGGGACCGGCTCGGCATTGGCTGAGTAGTTTGCCGGCAAACTCTATTGGAAGTTGGGAGAACCTGGAAGACGCATTCCTGGATAACTTCCAGGGCGCTTATGTGCGGCCACCGGATGCTGATGACTTAAGTCATATAACCCAACAGCCCAGAGAATCACCCAGGAAATTGTGGACTCGGTTCCTAACTAAAAAGAACCAAATTGTTGAGTGTCCGGATGCCGAAGCCCTAGCGGCCTTTAAGCATAACATCTGTGACGAGTGGGTCGCCCGACACCTCGGCCAAGAGAAGCCGAAGTCCATGGCAGCCCTCACGACACCCATGACCCGCTTTTGTGCGGGCGAGGACAGCTGGATGGCTCATAGCAACAGCACGTCAAGAAATCCTGGCACCTCAGACGCCAGAGATAGCAACGGCAAGCCCTAACGCAACAGGCACAAGCATCACAGTAATGGCGACAACACCGAAGACACGGCCATCAATGCCGGATTCACTGGCTCTAAGTCCGGTCAGCAGAAAAAGCCATTCAAAAGAAACAATCCGGGTCCGTCCAGTCTAGACCGCATACTCAATCGTTCATGTCAAATTCACGGCACCCCCGATAAACCAGCCAATCACACCAACAGATAATGCTGGGTGTTTAAGCAGGCCGGCAAGTTGAATGCCGAAAACAAGGAAAAGGGGCTACATAGTGATGACAACGAGGAACCCCGGCTACCGAACACAGGAGGACAGAAGAAATTTCCTCCCCAAGTAAAAATGGTAAATACGATATACGCAACCCATATTCCCAAGAGAGAGCGGAAGCGTGCACTAAGGGACATCTACGTGATGGAGCCAGTCGCCCCAAAGTTCAACCCATGGTCTTATTGTCCGATCACCTTCGATCGCAGGGACCATACGACCAGTATTCGTCATGGCGGTTTGGTCGTGTTGGACCTCGACCCCATCATTGACGGATTCCACCTCACACGAGTCCTTATGGACGGTGGCAGCAGCCTGAACCTGCTCTATCAGGATACGGTGCGCAAAATGGCATCGATCCCTCAAGGATCAAACCCACCAAAACCACCTTCAAAGGTGTCATACTAGGTGTAGAAGCCTGTTGCACGGGCTCAATCACACTGGAAGTAATCTTCGGATCTCCGGACAACTTCCGAAGCGGGGAGTTAATCTTTGATATCGTCCCTTTCCGAAGTGGCTATCATGCACAGCTTGGACGAACCGCATTTGCCAGATTCAATGCGGTGCCACATTATGCCAACCTCAAGCTCAAGATGCCTGGACCTCGCAGGGTTATAATAGTCAATGGAAACACAGAGCGCTCCCTCCGTACGGAGGAGCACACTGCGGCCCTCGCAGTAGAAGTAGAGAGAAGCCTTCTTAGGTAGGCCTCCAATTCGGCAATAAAGCCCCCGGACACCGCCAAGCGAGTCCGAAATACTCTGCAAAAAGATCGTCCAGCACGACCAGAGCTCGCCTAGCAATTCGGCCTCCGTCCTGATCCCAGTCAAGCGGTTAAATTTGTGCCGCGCGTACATAACTATGCACTGAAAATACCATGGGCATAGGCGGAGGCACTACTACAATGCGGTCCACAATGCGGCTCAACCGCCCCAGGATCCGTATACCTTCACCCCTTTTCTTTCTTTCAGGTCCCTATTTTCTGGAGGCTCTTCCGATAGTCCGATTATCGGACCCATCACGGGACGGAAACACCAAGAAGGCAAGGAGCTTTGACGTACAAGAGAATCCCCAGGTGGTCTCTGATAACGATCGCTATACCTGTTTTACATACCCATACGCAGCTCACTCTTGGTTAGGAGATGTCAAATAGTACTATTTGGCTTATCGCACTACTTGTATACATACGCCTTGACGTATTATTCAAACAATAATGGAAAATAATATACAGCGTCAGCTTATTATTACATTTCTTTATCTTTTTCGTTAACTATTTATTTATTACAAATTCCACACGTACATGTTGGTACAACCGAGTTCGCCAGGGGCTTCAGTGTACCCCATAACACGACAAGAAAAGTCCGAACACTTCCGATAGTGCGGCACCCCGAACTTATAGCATTATATGCATCAGCTCTGAATCATGTCTTAGGTCAATAGTTGGGTTTTCCCGGCTCCCATGTTTTGCCTCCTTATGTTCTGCTATATCGGCTAAGGTGGCACAGGGAGAACTACTGCGATTGTGTCCCAGTTCTTCCGGACGAGCACCTTAGTAGAGAAAGCCAAAAACTGACTGTCATGATGCGGCGAGAGCTAGTCGTTGTTCGAGAGGTTTCAAATCCTTAAAGATTTTTTCCGCTTCGGGCGAGGAATCGGTCTTTGTCCGATTTAGGCGTGTATAGCGCCCCAAGTTCGGCCTTCCGAATACCAGGGGCTATGCTGAAATTTAAAATTATAGAACTTCTATGGCTAAGTGAGAGTGATAAAGTTGTATAGTTCGATTGCCTTGTTCATTGCGCTAAACACCTCCTTAAAGGACCAAAAAATTGGATAAAGATTGTTTAGATTTACCCCGAACACCCCGGCACTAGTTACATGGGGGCAGAAGCCGACGACTGGCCAACTCTCAGATTTTATAAGCGGCCGCACAAAAGGTAAAATTTTAAATCAACAAGCATTATATTGCGGAAAAGAACTTGTTTCATATTACAGGATAAAACGAGTACATTCACTCAAATATTACATCCTTCGCACATTGCTCCGCCAAAAGGCGAGAGCCCTTTAGGACATTATCATAATACTTCTAGGGGTGGCGATGCTCCTTGCCCTTCGGCGGCCCTTCGGTCATCAGCTTCTCGGCATCCATCTTCTCCCAGTGCACTTTTGCACGGGCGTAGGCCATTTGCGCACCTTCAATGCAAACTGATCGCTTTATGACGTCAAGCCGCAGGCAGACATTCACAAGCCGCTTTACGAGGCTGAAGTAGCTGCTGGGCAGAGGCTTGGCAGGCCACAACCAGACTATGAGGTCCTTCATGGCCAGTTCGGCCGCCTTGTGCAGTTCAACCAGTTGCTTCAGCTGGTCGCTTAAGGGCATCGGATGTTCGGTCCCAATGTACTGAGACCAGAATAGCTTCTCTGTCGAGCTCCCTTCTTCGGCTCGGTAGAACTCTGCGGCATCAGATATGCTACGGCAGATCTGCGAACACTCCTAGAGAGCTCCAAATTCGGGTAAGTAAAAGGAAAGTCTCCTTCACATGCTTGCTTTGCATAATGAATGCCTTACCCACCGCAATCTTCTTGGCCGCCTGAATCTCTTGGAGGGCCTTTTGGGCTTTGGCTTTGGCATTTCGCACGCTCTGGAGGGCCTTAGCAAGCTCGGACTCTTGCGTCTTAGAGTCACACACCAATGACTCGTATTTTTGGACGAAATCATGGAGCTCTTGTTGGACCTCGCTGACCCGAGCCTCTTTCTTCTCACGCTCAGCACGCTCCTTGGCCTCTTTGTCTTCGGCCTCAGTAAGCGCCGTCTTAAGGGCCGCCACTTCGGTCGTGGCCCCTAGTAAAAGTTCATGACGCTTTCATTATCAGAAACCATTTTTCCTTTTTAATATGCAGACGGGGTATTGTGTACCTTTGTTCTCCTCGAGCTGCCTCTTCACGAGGCCGAGCTCTCCCTCGGCCCGCTCCAGGTCCCGCTTCAGTCTGGAGACCTCCGCAGTATGAGCGGCAGTGGCTAGCAGCGACGCCTGCTTATTCACATAGACTCCTACGGATATTATTTGATCCTCTGTTCGGCCTTTCTTTTCGAACACCAAATAGAGCATTAGGGGCTACTGTCTATACTGTGATATTTTATCATAATCTTGTTACTTACCTCCAAGCCTGTTAGGAGGCTGGTGCAGGCTTCGGTAAATCCGCTTTTCACAGACTGGACCTTCTCAATCACCGCACTCATAAGATTACAGTGTTCGTCATCAATGGAAGCGCCACGAAGTGCTTCCAGCAAATTATCTGATGCCTCTGGATGGACAGAGGTCATCGGTATGGGCGGCTCGCCCTCCTTAGCGAGGGGTTGCCTGCCTGAGTTCGAAACCACCTGGGGTTCAGGAGCCGTATTCGGCTGGGGGCCAAACTTGCTGCGGCCCTCGTTAACAGAGTCCATGGGGGTCTCCCCCCCCCCCATGTGCCCGGTGATTGGGATCTCGCTTGGGGCGTCTCAAGAATTGTCTCCCCCTAGTCCGGCATCCTTTGGGACAACACTTTAGTGTCGTCCGTGGGCCAGGGGGAGGAGGCCATCGGGAGTGACTCGCTATTCATCGCCGACGGGTCCAAGGACTCCTCCGAAGAGGATACCTCAATGTGGGATTTGGCCGGACTGCATATGCATGTTCGGCATTGTAAGGAGCAATAAAGCAAAACACGCTGGAAGTATTATAGTGTCCGGATACTTAAGACTTAGCCAGGGGCTTGTCCCTGGGCAACCACTCCTCGTCACTGTAAGTGGCCGTGGTGGAGTGGTCTGGAAGGAAGGTCTTTCCCTTCTTGGATGTTCCGGCCTCCCCTTGTGGGGTGGACTTTCTCTTCTCCCCCCCCCCCCCCGATTGGGGAGGGAGGGATTTCCTCTTCCTCCTCCTTGTCTTTGTGGGAGGAGTACGCCTTGGTGTCCTCGGATGTCGAGTCCGATATAACCTTGCACCAGAGACCTTTCCTGGTCCCGCGGTCGTCTTCTTGGCCTTCTTCTCCGGCACCTCATAGGGTGCTGAGAACAACATCCTTGTTAGGAGCTCCGATTCTGGATCTTCAAGTAACGGAGCGGGGCAGTCGATCCGCTCCGCTATCGCTACCCAGTCCTGCAAAAAATGGCATGGAGGCTTAGGATCCTCCCGCGGATGTGCCGATAAAAAGCGCGTCTTGCGAAACATAAAAACTTACCGGATTGGCGGGGCGCTTTGCACTGAGTCTGCGATCTTCGGTTATGGGCGGTGTTACCTCGGTGGCCTTGAACAGCACCTTCTAGACGTCTTCGTGCATCATGTCAAAGAGCTCTCGCAGCGTCTGATGTTCGGCCGGGTCGAACTCCCACAGATTGCAAACCCGTCTCTGGCACAGAAGGATCCGGCGAAGGAGCATAACCTGTACTATGTTGACGAGCTTGATTTTCTTGCTTATCATATTCCGGACGCAGGTCTGGAGTCCGGACAGCTCTACCGCGGAGCCCCAGGCTAAGCCCTTCTCTTTCCAGGAGGTGAGCCACATGGGGACGCTGGATCGGAATTTCGGGGCCGCCGCCCAATTTGTGTTGCGCGACTCGGTGATATAGAACCACCCCGACCGCCACCCGTTTACGGTCTCCATAAAGGAGCCCTCGGGCCAGGTGACATTGAGCATCTTGCCGACCATGGTGCCCCCACACTCCGCTTGCTGGCCGCCCACCACCTTTGGCTTCACGTTGAAGGTCTTCAGCCATAGGCCCAAGTGGGGCGTGATGTGGAAGAAGGCCTCGCACACCATGATGAACGCCGAGATGTTGAGGGCAAAGTTGGCGGCCAGATCATGAAAGTCTAGCCCATAGTAAAACATGAGTCCGTGGACGAACGCGTGGAGGGGAAATCCCAGTCCACGGACGAAGTGAGAGAGGAACACTACACTCTCCTGGGGTTTCGGGGTGGGGATGATCTGCCCTTCGGCCGAAAGCCGGTGCATGATGTTTGCGAACAAGTATCCAGCCCCCCGAAGCTTCTTTATGTCCTCCTCCATAACAGAGGAGGCCATCCACTTGCCTCCCGCTCCGGACATGCTTGAATGACTTCACGGAGAAGGTGAGAGCTTGGGGGCTAGAGCTCGAGCGAGAGAGAATGGATGAGCAGAGGAAGAAGAAGGCATGGGTGAAAAAGGGGAATCCTTATCTCTTTATAAAGGCGGTAGAAACTGTGCGCCTCCCCACTTGCCCTATAAACTCGCTTATTCCCCAAGCGTCGTGTTGATGGCGCGGTTGGGTTACCCACACCCGTATTGATGAGAATCCTGTGATAAGGGGACATGATCTCTGCTTCCACAAGACGTGCCAATGAAACCGCCTCGCAATACGTGCAGTGGTAGGTTGAGAAAAATGGTTCACATAATAACCGGGCCGCGGCGTGATGTCACGCTATGAAAAATTGTCAACAGATTCGGTTTGTGAAAAATTGTGCTCTCTACGGTGGTATGTGGAATTTGTTTTGCAGAGCCGGACACGATTCATGTGTTCGAAATCTACCTTGGAGTATTCGGGGAAGGAACCCGTCTTGCAATGCCGAAGACAATCTGTGCGCCGGACTCATCATCATTGAAGCCTGGTTCAGGGGCTACTGAGGGCGTCCTGGATTAGGGGGTCCTCGGACAGCCAGAATATATGCTTATGCCGGACTGTTGGACTATGAAGATACAAGATTGAAGACTTTGTCCCGTGTCCGGGTGGGACTCTCCTTTGCATGGAAGGCAAGCTTGGCGATTCGGATATGTAGATTACCTTCTCTATAACCGGCTTTGTGTAACCATAGCCCCCTCGGGTGTCTATATAAATCGGAGGGTTTAGTCCGTAGGACAATAACAATCATAATCATAGGCTAGCTTCTAGGGTTTAGCCTCTAGGGTCTCATGGTAGATCAACTCTTGTAATACTCATATCATGAAGATCAATCAAGCGGGAAGTAGGGTATTACCTCCATAGAGAGGGCCTGAACCTGGGTAAACATTGTGTCCCCCACCTCCTGTTACCATTAGCCTTAGACGCACAGTTCGGGACCCCCTACCCGAGATCCGCCGATTTTGACACCGACAGCGGGCCTTCATAGCCGCAGACAGGCACGGGGCATTTGCAGGGCGCGAGCGGACACACGCTCTGGTGATCGGCGAGCTTGTGGTAAGTGACATAGAGCCCACAGCCTTCGTGCGGGCACTCCACCCTCATCGACGAAAGGATGGCGTCCACCGCCATGTTCCGTACATCGAAGCCACTGCCGCGCTCGCACTTCTGGCACTGCCGCCGGTTCTCGGGGCGCTCGACACGGCAGTCCGCGCAGGCCAGGTGCCCTCCCTTGCACTGCATAAATCAATCGAACAACACATCAATCAAGAAACCTGCACCTTGCTCGATTAGCCGAACGGACAAGGTGTATTCGAACCTCATACACTGGAGGCATCAAGGGGCGGAGGCACAAGGGGCAGTGGAGCATGGTGAGGTCCATCGAGACCTTAGAGAGCTCCATCGTCGGGTCTTGTTCCGTCTGCATGATCTCGCCCTCCTCGTGCACAACCATCTCTCGCTTTAGGGCCGGGGCATTACAAAGATTTACCGTCACATATTTATACTACTTCAAGGTGCATTAAATCAACACATGCAAGTATCAAAAGGAGAGTCACGGCATGCATGCATGCGTTGTAATTAATGCATCGGTAAATGAAAATTATTAAAATATATCGAGTGTAGTGCTTTGATGTGTCGCGTCAACTCGTACATCAACGAGAAGTTTGATTATCCTCTCCCTCGCGGACTTAACTGCACCTGCCCTTGGCTGTATGACAGGTTGGCCACCCACCTGTTGGGCCCACCTGTCATACACACAAAGGTAGGAGCGTCCCTCCCTCGCCCATGAGCATGGTGGCTGGCACGACTAGAAGAAGCTTTCGCTACACGCTCTCCCTCCCACACGCGATGGACATGCAACAGTTCAATCGATGTCATATAGCCTGAAGCATACTGTAGTACTCCTCCAGTGCAGTAGTACTCCATCATTGTTCGACTTCCCGAAGAGGCGAAGGGCCAAGCGCAGCCCGGATGCTCGTGTGGCAGTTTCATGTGTAGAGTAGTCTAGGATAGCGTGTACCGTGCCTGTAAGCTTAAAATCGTTGGGGTCGGCTCCATGCTATGTGGCCGTCTCAAAGTTTTTTAATTAAAATAGTCTTCTGGCCCTACCTGTCATCCTGGTGATTGTAGTTTGCACGCTCATCTGGTCAAGACAAGAATATATATTTTAATTTCTGGCGGGTAAATGTTAGAGGTTACAGCAAATATATTGTACACTGCGGGTCTTTCAGCCAAGTTTAGAGGCTTGTGGGGCCAGTGCTATGATGTGTCGCGTTAACTCGTACAACAAGGAGAAGCTTGATTTTACTACTACACGCCTTCTCCCTCGCCCATGTGCACGGTTGCTCAGAAACGAGGATAGGCTTTTGCTTATAGTACTACAACAAGCTACCCTCCCTCTCGCGGTGGACGGACATGCAGCAGTGGATTCGACATTGTAGAAGCAGTAGTAGTAATATCATTATTCGTCTTCTCGAAGAGGCGAAGAGCCAAGCACAACCCAAATGTGGCAGTTGCGAACATTGGAGCACGCATATAGCTAGGCTCTTGCATGAGACAAAATTGCTATGTGAGCCCACTATTGTACTAGTACGTACTGGAGTACTTGCTAGTATAGCCCTGTAAACTAGAAAGGAGTGTTTGCCTTTCTAGAGATTTCAACAAGTGACTAGACTACACCGAGAAGGAGTACATATGGAGCAAAATGAGTGAATCTGCACCATCAATAAATACGTAGTTCTCTCGTTTTCCTCTCCGAGGTGCACAATATTGAGTATACTGACTAGTCTCTTTTTGACACGCGTTTACATTTTTTTTTACACAATACATACACAAGCGCTCATATACACGCGCATACACTCACCCCTATGAACGCACACACGCAGACCCTACCCCTATGAGGACCTCAGAAAGACTAAGCTGGCACTATCATCTTGAAATTTACGAAGTCACCATAGGCACCTCGTCGTCGATGGGAACGTCTCCTGACACGTGCTAGACGCGAGTGGCAGTCGCCTCCATAGGTGCTTGAATGCCGAGGAGGGAGAGGGTAGCGGTTCCCAAGACATTGAACGGTCCATGATGCATCCTCAATTACATGTAGAGGGAATTAGTTGGAGAAGCAGAATAGAGCCAGCACGATGTGAATGCAACAGAGTTTGGACTCTCATATAAAGGCGCCCCACCACTCCAACCCATCTACTCCTAAGTCTTTGCGCAACACCGCTCACTCCAATCCAAGACCAAGTGACCAGAAGCCACAAGCACCTATGGAGGTGATGGATGCGAGTGGTAGTCGGCTGTGCCAAATCATCCAAGGCACTGGCCTGCGGCCTCGCACCATGAAGCGTTTCTAGACGGTGCGGGTGACTGCTGGCATCGTAGCCCTCACCGACACCGGCTTCGCCTCTCGCATGGACGACATGATGGTCAACTCCATCCGCAAGTTCACCGCCGCCAAGAAGCATGCGGACGACCTTGTCATACTGCTATAGGACCTTGAAGTATGTCTAGAGGGGGGGTGATCAGACTACTTGACCAATTAAAAACTTGACCTTTTCCCAATTTTAGAGTTTGGCAGATTTTAGCAATCTTTGGACAAGTCAAGCAATCAACACACAAATCAAGCAAGCATGCAAAGAGTATATAGGCAGCGGAAATTAAAGCATGCAACTTGCAAGAAAGTAAAGGGAAGGGTTTGGAGGATTCAAACGCAATTGGAGACACAGATGTTTTTGGCATGGTTCCGATAGGTGGTGCTATCGTACATCCATGTTGATGGAGACTTCAAGCCACGAAGGGTAACGATTGCGCGAGTCCACGGAGGGCTCCACCCAAGAAGGGTCCATGAAGAAGCAACCTTGTCTATCCCACCATGGCCATCACCCACGAAGGACTTGCCTCACTAGCGGTAGATCTTCACGAAGTAGGCGATCTACTTGCCCTTACAAACTCCTTGGTTCAACTCCACAATCTTTGTCGGAGGCTCCCAAGTGACACCTAGCCAATCTAGGAGACACCACTCTCCAAGAAGTAACAAATGGTGCGTTGATGATGAACTCCTTGCTCTTGTGCTTCAAATGATAGTCTCCCCAACACTCAACTATCTCTCATATGATTTGGATCTGGTGGAAAGAAGATTTGAGTGGAAAGCAACTTGGGGAAGGCTAGAGATCAAGATTCATATGGTAGGAATGGAATATCTTGGCCTCAACACATGAGTAGGTGGTTCTCTCTCAGAACAGGTAAGTTGGAAGTGTAGGTTTGTTCTGATAGCTCTCTCCACGAATGAAGAGGAGGTGGAGGGGTATATATAGCCTCCACACAAAATCTAACCGTTACACACAATTTACCAATCTCAGTGGGACCGAATCAACAAACTCGGTCAGACCGATTTAGTAAACCTAGTGACCATTAGGATTTTTGGTGGGACCGAAATGCAACTCGGTAGGACCGATATGGTTAGGGTTAGGGCATAACGTAATCTCGGTGAGACCGATTTTGGTAATTAGCTAACCAGAGAGTTGGTAAGGTAAACTCGGTGGGACCGATTTGCTCTTTTCGGTGAGACCGAAATGTTACAAAAGGGAAACAGAGAGTTTACATTGCAATCTCGGTGGGACCGATCGCTCACTTCGGTTAGACCGAAACGTTACGAAGGGAAACAGAGAGATTACAATCCCATCTCGGTGATACCGAGATCCCTATCGGTGAGACCGATTTGCCTAGGGTTTGTGGCAGTGGCTATGACATTTGAACTCGGTGGCGCCGGATAGAAAGAATCGGTGTGACCGATTTTGGCTTTAGGTTTAGGTCATATGTGGATGTGAGAAAGTAGTTAAGGGTTTTTGGAGCATATCACTAAGCACATGAAGCAAGAGGCACATTAAGCAACACCTCATCCCTCCTTGATAGTATTGGCTTTTCCTATAGACTCAATGTGATCTTGGATCACTGAAATATAAAATGTAGAATCTTGAGCTTTTGAGCTTGAGCCAATCCTTTGTTTGATCAGACTTGCCAAGTCATCTTCACTCTCCCTTGGGGCTTTGATCAGACTTGCCCATTCCTCAATGGTTGACTGGTATCTCGTTCCTTCAGACATCCATACTATCCTGCCATCTGGATAGAAGTGTGATGTGGAGTAGAATTGCATAATGAGTTCATCATTCCAGTTGGTGAGCTTTTGCCCAACAAAATCTACAACTCCACAAGCAATGAAACGGTCTTGCATTCCAGGATAGTGTTCTTCATTTTCCTTCATGTAGGTCCAGTCGACCCACCTCATATCACACACTATGGGCATCTTGTCCAACAAGATTGTCTCATAGAAGTCCTGCTGCTCCTTGGTGTGGAACCTGTAATCTACAGCAGTCCTTCTCCTGGTGGCATATGGATCAGACAGTCTCCATAGCCTCAACCCTGAGTCTTTCCTGATCTTCATGTTCTCAGCCACAGGATGAACATCATTGTGGTCTGGAATCTTGGGTTTGAGCTTCCTTAAGATCTGCCCTTCTTCATCTTCCTCAGCAGCAACCTCAGGCATTGGGGCCTTGTTCTTCTCAACTACTGGTATACTCCTGGTATTTCTCTTTGGTGCAATCTTGGGCTTGGAGGCAGCTTTGGGTGCTTCTTTGGGCTTTGATGTTGCAGCCCCTGACTTTATAGCATCACCCATCAGCTTTTGTGCCTTGGGTGCTGGTTCAGCAACCTCTTCTTCCTCTTCCATCATGGAAGGTTGACCAACAACTCTAGCCATGGTCTTCTTGACCCTTTCCTTCCTTTTCTTTCCTTCTGCAGCTGGCTCTTCAGGCATTTCAGGTATTTGAGTTGATCCTTCTGCTTTGGACATTGGCTGTCTTCCTGTTGGCCTTTTGATCTTCATGCCTGACTTTACTGCAGTTGACTGAGCACCTTCTTGAGCACTACCTTCTTGGAAGTAGCCTCATCTTCTGCTGCCACATAGTCCTCATCCTCTGAGTCTGAGGTTCTCTTCCTTCTAGCTCTTGTGGCTGCTTTGGGAAAATTGCTTGGAGTGCTTCTGCTCCCTTCATCTGAAGTACTTGAGGGACTAGTGCCCTCACTCATGTGAATCTGCTCTGCTGACTTGTTCTGACTATCACTTTGGTCTGATGTGCTGCAAATCACTGACTGCTGACCCTGTGAATAGTTATAGATGAGACAGAGTGGATGAGCATCACAAAATGTAGAAATTTTTGCAAAAGAATGATTCAAAAACTTAGTTTTAGTTTCCACAGAAAGCATTTCGGATCTACCAATTTTCAAACTCGGTGATACCGAAGTAGTTTTGGAACCTAAACTAGTGAACTCGGTCAGACCGAGTCACAGTTTGGTGGCACCGAGTCTGCTAGGGTTTCACAAAGTTCTAAAATCGGTCACACCGATTTGTAATTCTCGGTCAGACCGAGACTTACTAGTGCAATGGCGTTAGCCAAATCGGTGGGACCGAGTTTTTCAACCCGGTGGGTCCGAGATGGTTTCAGCGAAAACCTAACCCTAAATTTTTGAATCACATCTATTCTAAGGATCACATTGACTGGATAGGAGTGTTTCAATCGTGGCAAGATGCATTACGAACACAATGTGCTGAGAATCAGATGAGGAAAGCACTGTGATTGAGTTCATACCCTAGTTCGGCGGTGAACTCGCTACGGCGACAATGGCGGAGAAGAAATCCGTTGACGGCGGCGGAGACCAGCGATAGGAGGCGGCTGGCGACGAAGTCGATGATCCGTAGACCTAGTAGGCAGAGCGAGCTACGCGCGGGCGAAGGGGTTTGGAGGAATTTCCAAAGTTTTGCCCGTGACTATATATATAGCCCGACACTGTCGGTGTGACCGAGTTGAACAACTCGGTGTCACCGAGATGCATAACTGTTAACAGTTACAGCAACTCGCTGTGACCAAAAAGTTCATATCGGTTGCACCGAGATTGAAAACCTAGATCAACTTAGTGATCTCGGTGGGACCGAAATGGAGGAATCGGTCAGACCGAGAATCACAAAGAAGTTTTGGAAGTTTAAGTCTCTGACGAATCGGGGACTCCGAGTACTCTTCACACAGAGTGGTTCGAATCTGACTTGATCAAATTTTGTGATGTAGCATGAATAGAGTTTGAGACGAGATAAGATAGATAGCTAGAGAAGGTTCTTAGGAATTCTTGTCCATCCACTTGGCCAAAGAAAAGGAAACCAATCAATCAAAACAACAAGTGGATGTCCTTGAATGAGTAAAATATGCAACCAACATGCTCACACAATAAAGTGACAAATGAAATATGTGGCAAAGCATGCACAACCAATTCTAGCATCTATCAAACAATTGGTGATGACTAGGTCATCTATATATGAGTATATTGACTTAGGAGTCAAATGAGAACATTTGATCATAGGTCATACTCATCGTTTAAGCTCAAGTGGGGTTACCACTTTTACATAATGCATTGATGTGTTCACACCATTAGAGTTGCTTTGACTCAATTCTTAGAGTTAAGCTCCCCCTAGATGTGAGATCCCCCCTTAGAGGGATGAACTAACCTTGGGTTTTGTCGATGATGACTTCATGTAGGTGTTGAAGATGTGGATGCTCAATGTTGATGTAGATCTTTTGGAGCAATCCTTTGGAGTGAGTTGCACTTTCAATACCTACACGGGTTAGTCCCACAAGGAACAAAACAAGAATATCCATAGACATAGAGTGATGCACACACAAGATGATGTCCATGAAATCATTTGGTTACCTTGTCCCTTGCCTTACCAACATGAGGGTTTGTGACTCCTTGAACTAGTGCAAGATGTGGAAGTTGATTGCACTTGTTCTTGCCATAAAGATATGAGTGAAGAATGTTGGCGGAGTCACCCTCAAGAACTCTCTAGTTCTTCTTCTTAGGGATCCACATCATCTTGATGGGAATCCTTAGAGTTGTGGTTGTACTTGATGAAGTAGAACTTGACGTAGTCTTGGGAACCCACTTGACCAAGGCCTTAGGTGCTTCTTAAAATGCATCAATCTCCTCTTGAAGCTTGTCCTTGCCTTTATGGTCTTGTGGTGGAAGATCATCTTGAGCTTGTGTTCCCTTGAAAGAAGTAGGATCATACTTCTCTTGTTGAGGAACAAATTTCATCTTGGGGTATTGATCTTCTTCCCACTCAACTCCATTGGCATTGAACTTTCGTTCAAAACCAACACCTTGATTCTTCTGGTGCCTTCCTTGCTTGCGTACAATTTCCTCGAATTGCTTACTACCGGCAAGACTCTTGTATACACCTTTCTCTATAATTCCCTTCAATAAGCTATTTTCTTGATCAAGTGTAACTTGGCTAAGAGAATCATTAGTGGAATCAAGAGAACTACTAGAAGCAACAATATTGGATTTAGCATTGTTATTGCTACTACTAGAGGAAGAATCTTTCTTGTTCTTATTACTAGACTTGACTTGAGGCATGTAAGTGGATAAGAGTAAATGCTTGGCAATATAAGAAGAACTTTTCTTGCGAAGATCATCATTGATTGCTTTTAAGAACTCATGCTCTTGCTCAAGATTGAGCTTTTCAAAGCGTAACTTCTCATGAGCCCTTAAAAGTTCTGGATGATTTTCGAAGATAGTTTCATGAGCTAACTTAAGAGTGTTTAGTTCTTTAGTTAGAAGCTCAATCTTCTCCTTATCATTATTATTCGTTTTATCTTGTTTAGCATGATTAATTGACATTCTATCATAGTATTCATCACTAGAGTTGTCAACAAGTAAATCATCATCACCTAGCAAGTCATCTTCATCACTATTGAAATCAACATACTCGGGATGTATTACCTTTGGACCTTTGGCCATGAAGCATCTTCCAATTACTTCATTTGGTGAGTCAAATATGTCATAGGAGTTGGTTGACACAAGTGCTAGACCGGCAACACCTTCATCTTGAGTATGTTCGGAGTCGGAGTGATAGCTTCTCTCAGAGTGATGTTCAGAGTAGGAACCGGATACCCATTCACCAACATGAGCTTGATGTCTTCATTTTGTGTAGCTCTTTGATGACTTGTCCTTCCTTTCCGAATCTTTGCTTCTCCGTGAGGGTCTTCGTTCATAACGATCATCTCTACTCCTTCTCCCTCTTGGTGGTGATCCTTCTCTTCTACTTCTTCTTTTAGGAGAATCTTCTCTTCTTTTGTAGGGTGTCGTACACTCATTGGAATAGTGTTCGGGTCTCCCACAATTGTAGCAGTTGCGCTCTGGACTGGAAGATCTCTTGTCATTATAGGACCTTGACTTAGAGCTTCTTTCTTTGCTTCTACTCTTGTAGAATTTGTTGAAATCCTTCACCATTAGGCTCAATTCTTCATTGAAGGTTTGTTTATCACTTGATGATGTAGGAGCTTCACATGAGGCTTTGTAAGCACCACTTGACTTGTTGTGAAGTTCCTCCTTATCCTTGAGTGACATCTCATGAGCAACAATTCTACCAATGACCTCCGTTGGCTTGAGATTATTGTAATTGGGCATCATTTGAATCAATGTGCACACGGTATCATATTTTCCATCCAATTCTCTTAGGATCTTCTTGATGATGAATCGGTCGGTCATCTCTTCACTCCCTAAGCCAGCAATCTCATTTGTGATAAGAGCAAGCCTAGAGTACATTTTAGTGACACCTTCACCATCCTTCATTTTGAACTTGTCAAGCTGACTTTGGAGCACATCCAACTTGGATTCCTTGACGGAGTCGGTACCTTCAAGCATATCAATCAAAGTGTCCCAAATTTCCTTTGCATCCTCAAGACGGCTGATTTTGTTGAATTCTTCGGGGCACAATCCGTTGAAGATGATATCACAAGCTTGAGCATTGTATTGCAGCATCTTCAATTCTTCCGCATTAGCTTCATGGTTCGGCTCTCTCCCATCAAAGAATTCACCTTGCAAGCCAATACAAATAATAGCCCAAACGGCGGGGTTATGTCCAAGAATATGGATTTTCATCTTATGCTTCCAACTAGCAAAATTAGTTCCATCAAAGTAAGGACCTCTACGGTGATAATTTCCCTCGCTAGACGCCATACTCTCCTAGGTTGTGAAACCAAGGCTATGACCACCAAAAGCTATGGAAATCAAAGCAAATGGAGACCAAAGCTCTGATACCACTTGTAGGACCTTGAAGTATGTCTAGAGGGGGGTGATTAGACTACTTGACCAATTAAAAACTTAACCTTTTCCCAATTTTAGAGTTTGGCAGATTTTGGCAATCTTTGGACAAGTCAAGCAATCAACACACAAATCAAGCAAGCATGCAAAGAGTATATAGGCAGCGGAAATTAAAGCATGCAACTTGCAAGAAAGTAAAGGGAAGGGTTCGGAGGATTCAAACGCAGTTGGAGACACGGATGTTTTTGGCGTGGTTCCGATAGGTGGTGCTATCATACATCCACGTTGATGGAGACTTCAACCCACGAAGGGTAACGGTTGCGCGAGTCCAGGGAGGGCTCCACCCAAGAAGGGTCCACGAAGAAGCAACCTTGTCTGTCCCACCATGGCCATCGCCCACGAAGGACTTGCCTCACTAGCGGTAGATCTTCACGAAGTAGGCGATCTCCTTGCCCTTACAAACTCCTTGGTTCAACTCCACAATCTTTGTCGGAGGCTCCCAAGTGACACCTAGCCAATCTAGGAGACACCACTCTCCAAGAAGTAACAAATGGTGCGTTGATGATGAACACCTTGCTCTTGTGCTTCAAATGATAGTCTCCCCAACACTCAACTCTCTCTCATATGATTTGGATCTGGTGGAAAGAAGATTTGAGTGGAAAGCAACTTGGGGAAGGCTAGAGATCAAGATTCATATGGTAGGAATGGAATATCTTGGCCTCAACACATGAGTAGGTGGTTCTCTCTCAGAACAGGTAAGTTGGAAGTGTAGGTTTGTTCTGATATCTCTCTCCACGAATGAAGAGGAGGTGGAGGGGTATATATAGCCTCCACACAAAATCTAATCGTTACACACAATTTACCAATCTCGATGGGACCGAATCAACAAACTCGATCAGACCGATTTAGTAAACCTAGTGACTGTTAGGATTTTCGGTGGGACCGAAATGCAACTCGGTAGGACCGATATGGTTAGGGTTAGGGCATAACATAATCTCGGTGAGACCAATTTTGGTAATTAGCTAACCAGAGAGTTGGTCAGGTAAACTCGGTGGGACCGATTTGCTCTTTCCGGTGAGACCGAAATGTTACAAAAGGGAAACAGAGAGTTTACATTGCAATCTTGGTGGGACCGATCGCTCACTTTGGTTAGACCAAAACGTTACGAAGGGAAACAGAGAGATTACAATCCCATCTCGGTGAGACCAAGATCCCTATCGGTGAGACTGATTTGCCTAGGGTTTGTGACAGGGGCTATGACATTTGAACTCGGTGGCCCCGGATAGAAAGAATCGGTGTGACCGATTTTGGCTTTAGGTTTAGGTCATATGTGGATGTGAGAAAGTAGTTGAGGGTTTTTGGAGCATATCACTAAGCACATGAAGCAAGAGGCTCATTAAGCAACACCTCATCCCTCCTTCATAGTATTGGCTTTTCCTATAGACTCAATGTAATCTTGGATCACTGAAATATAAAATGTAGAGTCTTGAGCTTTTGAGCTTGAGCCAATCCTTTGTCCTTGATATTTTGAGGGATCCACTTTCATCATCCATGCCATGCCATTCATTGAGCTTTCCTGAAATATATGTCTTGGAATAGCATTAGCTCAATGAGCTATATGTTGTTAGGAATTACCAAAACCACCTAGGGATAGTTGCACTTTCAACTGCTCCAGCCCGCGCGCCCAGGCTCCTCATTGCCTGCCACCCTCATCGGCCTCCATGGTGACGAACTCTTTCAAGCCCTGTTGGCCCTGCAGGTGCCGGAGGTCGCAACGAAGAATGTGCACCTTGAGGCCGCGCTCGCCGCGCAGCGCCTCACCATGCAAGAAACCATCGACCTGCACATCCACGTCTATGAGGAAATCATCTACATAGGCCACTACAAGGCAAGCAAGGATAGAAAGACGTTGGCCTTCTTCCAGCGGCTAGAATCTTTGGGCGCAATTGTTTAGAAGCACGTCGACCTAGCCACGAAAGCCGCTGCTACTTAGGCGTCGTTCGGTGGGCCGGCGCCCTGAGTTGAGGAGGTGGACGTCATCGATGGATGCATCTCTTCTTCTTGCCTCCTGTAACCAGCACTGCATCGCCTCGTGGCCTTAATGTTTTATTAGTATAGTACTCCCTCCTTTCCCAAATATAAGTCTTTCCAAAGAATCCAGCAAGTGACTACTACATACGGAGGAAAATGAGTGAATCTACACTCTAAACTATGTCTACATACATCTGTATGCTGTATTCCATTTGAAATAGTATCTAAAAAGGCTTATATTTAGGAAAGGAGGGAGTATATGGCATTTTTATTCCAGTCCTAACGTTTTCACTGTGAGGTGGGGCCGCAGTTGAGCAAACCCACCCCGCCCACCGGGTGTCGTCTGAGTTTAGAATTAGAAGAGAGAAAAGAGGGAGGAGAGCTAGTTGTAGCACGGACGCTATTGTCAGATGGGACTCATGTTGATAGAATAGGAGTATTGAGCACTCATACCTCTTTTTTTAGGGAAAAAATAGTCGTATGTCTAGTACCACTAGTTGGGTGTGTGCGACATATAGCTGTCATCACTTTAGGTCTCCTTTTTGAACCGTAGCTACGCTTCACAGTACATATTTTTTTCACGCATTTATCCTCCTATATGTACTCCTAGGCTATTTCTACGTGCTCCCATTCGCCGACATGTGGGACATAGAGCATCTGGGTCGTAGTGCATGCACGACTTGGAGCATATGTCGGGGTACTTTACATTTCAGACCTCACGAA
>NC_041381.1:501939356-501972332 GCF_002162155.2 Triticum dicoccoides | reverse complement strand
ATAGAAACCAGAGCACATTCATTAAATTTTGGACATAACACGTTTATAAAAAATGACCGAACCTAAACCAGTCTAAGGGCCTCTTTGATTTTTCCCGCAAAAAAAGGGCATGTTTGATTCATAGGATAATGAAAACACAGGAATGGGAAAAGTTTGATGGTGATGAACCGAGATAAGGAGAACTCTAACTTAGTTAGAGGTTAGAGTTAGATTCTAACCCTAAACTAACTCTAAAACTAGCCACAGTGGGAGTAACTTCAGCAGTAACATCGAGTCCAACTCGGCAAATTTGCTTATGTGGGAGGGAGTCCTGGATTAGGGGGTCCTCGGACAGCCGGACTATTGGACTATGAAGATACAAGATTGAAGACTTCGTCCCGTGTCCGGGGTGGGACTCTCCTTTGCGTGGAAGGCTAGCTTGGCAATTCGGATATGTAGATCTCCTTCTCTGTAATCGACTCTGTGTAACCCTAGACCCCTCCGGTGTCTATAGAAACCGAAGGGTTTAGTCCATAGGACAACAACAATCATACCATAGGCTAGCTTCTAGGGTTTAGCCTCTATGATCTCGTGGTAGATCAACTCTTGTAATACTCATATCATCAAGATCAATCAAGCAGGAAGTAGGGTATTACCTCCATCGAGAGGGCCCGAACCTGGGTAAACATCGTGTCCCCTGCCTCCTGTTACCATTAGCCTTAGACAGACAGTTCGGGACCCCCTACCCGAGATCCGCCGGTTTTGACACCGACATTGGTTCTTTCATTGAGAGTTCCACTGTGTCATCCTGATAAGGCTCGATGGCTCCTTCAATCATCTTCAACGATGCGGTCCAGGGTGAGGTTTTCCTCCCCGGACAGATCTTCGTATTTGGCGGCTTCATATTGCGGGCCAACTCGCGTGGCCATCTGGAGCAGATCGACAGCTACGCCCCTGGCCATCAGGTCAGGTTTGGAAACTTGAACTACACTGCCGACATCCACGGAGACTTGATCTTCGACGGATTCGAACCCATGGCAGGAGCGCCGAACAGTCACGACGGGCATGACATAGATCTGCCATCGGACGGTGTTCGAGAGATCGCACCTGCGGCTGCCCTGGCCCTTAATCTGGAGCAGATCACACCATCCGTGGACAGGTGGATCAACCCCACCACGATGGCCGCACATTCATCGGTGCTGGAGCCGAACACAGACTTCACCTCCAAAGAGATCTGTGTCATCAGACCCTTGGATTCGTCTCCGGCCATAGGTTCCGAACCACGCGCGTCCATGCCTATCGATTCTGGTGGGGCACCGATCATTGAGTTCACCTCCGCGGATATCTTTCAGCACTCAGCCTTGGGCGACGTGCTAAATTCATTGAGGTCTCTCTCTCTCTCTATCTATCAGGAGACTCTTGGCCGAAACTTTGTCCGGCTTGAGTGGGAAGCGGACGACAAAGAAATTCGTTCCCCACCTACCACCCACTTAATAGCCATTGTCGATGACTTAACCGACGTGCTTGACTTCGACTTCGAAGACATCGACGATATGGACAGCGATGCAGAAGAAGAACAGGAACCACCGCCCATAGGGCGCTGGACAACCACCTCATCATATGATATATACATGGTGGACACACCCAAAGAAAGCGATGGCGATGAGGCAACGGAGGATAATCCCCCTGAGAAGCAATCTAAGCACCGGCGTCACCGGCGCCGCTCAAAGCGCCGCCATAGCAAAAATAGTGATACTGGCACAAGAGATAATAACACTTCGGATGATGCCGAAGATGAAAACAATCCCGCCCAGCCAGACTTCGAGCAGGCCGAACGGGAGGATGGGCAAGTTAGCCCTCATGAACACGCAACAAATGGAGACTTGGAGGACGACAATTATGTGCCTCTCTCCAAAGACAAGGTGAGCCTCAGCGACAAAGAATTTATCGTGCCTGAGGATCCCGTTGAGAAGGAGCGCGTCAAGCGCAGGCTTATAGCCAGTGCAAAAAGCCTGAAGAAAAAACAACAGCTTCAAGCTAATCAAGATCTGGTAACAGATAGATGGACTGAGATCCTGGCAGCCGAGGAATACGGACTCAAGCGCCCAACCAAAAGTTACCCAAAGTGCAGGTTGCTACCTCAATTCGAGGAGGAGGCGCTAGAGCCTACACTGCCAGTGCAGAACGAGGCTGACCGACCACCTCATGGCCGAGACAAAGTAGCGTATCAGCCCAAACACCAGCCCGCACCCCGTCGCCAATCAAACAAAAACACCAAGGCCCGGGGCTATACACAGGACGTGCGAGACATATTGGAAAACAAAGCAGGACAGTCAAGATCGATCTACAGATCACGGGGGTGCGCCCCAATGCAAGACAACGACCGTCACGCCGAACATACCAAATACAAATCCGGCCGGGCAGAATACAACAGACCAGACTCATTTGAGCTGCGTCGTGACATAGCCCGGCATAGAGGCGCCGCACACCCCCTATGCTTCACTGATGAAGTAATGGATCATGAATTCCCAGAAGGGTTTAAACCCATGAATATTGAGTCATACGATGGTACAAAAGACCCCGCGGTATGGATTGAAGATTTCCTTCTCCACGTGCACATGGCCCGTGGCGATGATCTACACGCCATCAAGTACCTCCCACTAAAACTCAAGGGACCGGCTCGGCATTGGCTGAACAGCCTGCCGGCAAACTCCATTGGCAGTTGGGAAAACCTGGAAGACGCATTCCTTGACAACTTCCAAGGCACTTATGTGTGACCGCCGGATGCTGATGACTTAAGTCACATAACCCAACAACCCGGAGAGTCAGCCAGGAAATTCTGGACTCGGTTCCTAACCAAAAAGAACCAAATTGTCGACTGTCTGGATGTTGAAGCCCCAGTGGCCTTTAAGCACAATATCTGCGATGAGTGGCTCGCCCGACACCTCGGCCAAGAGAACCGAAGTCCATGGTAGCCCTCACGACACTCATGACACGCTTTTGCACGGGCGAAGACAGCTGACTGGCTCACAGCAACAACACATCAAGAAATCTTGGCACTTCAGATGCCAGAGAAAACAACGGCAAGCCCTAACGCAATAGACACAAGCGTCACAGCAATGGCGACAATGTTGAAGACACGGGAGTCAACGCCGGATTCAGTGGCTCTAAGACCGGTCAGAGGAAAAAGCCATTCAAAAGAAACAATCCGGGCCCATCCAGTCTGGACCGCATACTCGATCGCTCGGGTCAAATTCACGGCACCACCGATAAACCAGCCAACCACACCAACAGAGAATGCTGGGTGTTCAAACAGGCCGGCAAGGTGAATGCCGAAAACAAGGAAAAGGGGCTGCATAGCGATGATGACGAGGAGCCCCGGCCACCAAACACAGGAGGACAGAAGAAATTTCCTCCCCAAGTGAAAACGGTAAACATGATATATGCCACCCACATTCCCAAGCGGGAACGGAAGCATGCACTAAGGGACGTCTATGCGATGGAGCCAGTCGCCCCAAAGTTCAACCCATGGTCATCTTGTCCGATCACTTTCGATCGCAGGGACCATCCTACCAGTATCCGTTATGACGGTTCAGCCCCATTGGTCCTCGACCCCATCATTGACGGATTCCACCTCACAAGAGTCCTTATGGACGGTGGCAGTAGCCTGAACCTACTTTATCAGGATACAGTGTGCAAAATGGGCATCGATCCCTCAGGGATCAAACCCACCAAAACCACCTTCAAAGGTGTAATACCAGGTGTAGAGGCCTGTTGTACGGGCTCAATCACACTGGAAGTGGTCTTCGGATCTCCGGACAATTTCCGAAGCGAGGAGTTAATCTTCGATATCGTCCCCTTCCGTAGTGGTTATCATTCACTACTAGGATGAACCGCATTCGCTAGATTCAATGCGGTACCGCATTATGCATACCTCAAGCTCAAAATGCCAGGACCTCCCGGGGTTATAACAGTTAATGGAAACACAGAGTGCTCGCTCTGTACGGAGGAGCACACTGTGGCCCTCGCAGCAGAAGCACGGAGCAACCTTCTTAGGCAGACCTCTAATTCGGCAATATAGTCTCTGGACACTATGAAGCGAGTCCGGAGTACCTTGTAGCGGGATCGTTCGGCACGTCCAGAGCTCGCCTAGCAATTTGGCCTCCATCCCAGTCCTAGTCAAGCGGTGAAATTTGCGCCGTGTGTACATAATTACGCACTCAAAATACCATGGGCATAGGCGAAGACACGGCTACGACGCGGTCCACAATGCGGCTCAACTGCCCCAGGACCCGTATACCTTCATCATTTTCTTTGTTTCAGGACCCTACTTTCGGGAAGCCCTTTCAGATAGCCTGATTATCAGACTCATCACGGGAAGGAAAAACCAAGGAGGCAAGAAGCTTTGACGTACAAGGGAATACCCGGGTGGTCTCTGATAACGATCATTATACCTGCCTTACATACCCACACGCAACTTACCCTTGGCTAGGACATGTCAAATAGTCCTATTTTGCTTATCACACTACTTGTATATATACGCGTTGACATATTATTTAAATGGAAAATATTGTACAGCATCATCTTATTATTACTTTCCTTTATCTTTTTCTTGACTGCTTATTTATTACAAATCGCACCCGTACATTCTGGTACGTTCAGTTTGCCAGGGGCTTTAATGTACCCCGTAAACACGGCAAGAAAAAGTATGAACACTTTCAACAGTGCGGCACCCTAAACTTATAGCACTATATGCATCAGCTCTGAATCATGTCTTGGGTCAATAGTTGGGTTTGCCCGGCTCCCATGTTTTGGTACCTTACATTCCGCTATATAGGCTAAGGTAGCACTGGGAGAACTACTGCAATTGTGTCCCGGTTCTTCCGGATGAACACCTCAGTAGAGAAAGCCGAAAACTGACTGTCATGATTAGGCGAGAGCTCGTCGCTGTTCGAGAGGTCTCAAATCCTTAAAGATTTTTTCCGCTTCAGGCGAGGAATCAGCTTTGTCCAATTTAGGCATTTATAGCGCCCTAAGTTCGGTCTTCTGAATACCAGGGGCTATGCCAAAATTTAAAATTATAGACTTCTATGGCTAAGTGAGAGTGATAAAGCTATATAGTCCGATTGCCTTGTTCATTGCGCTAAACACCTCCTTATTGGACCAGAAATTTGGATAAAGAGTGTTCAGATTTTCCCCGAACACCCCGGTACTAGTTGCATGGGGGCGGAAGCCGACGACTGGCCAACTCTCAGGTTTTATAAACGGCCGCACAGAAGGTAATATTTTAAATCAACAAGCATTATATGGCGCATACGAACTTGTTTTCACATTACAAGATCAAATGAGTACATTCATTCAAAAATTACATCCTTAGCACATTCCTCCGTTACAAGGCGGGCGCCCTTTAGGACACCATCGTAATACTTCTTTGGGTTGTGGTGCTCCTTGCCCTTCGGCGGCCCCTCCGTCACTAGCTTCTCGGCGTCCATCTTAGCCCAGTGCACTTTCACGCGGGCGAAGGCCCGGCGCGCACCTTCAATGCAGACTGACTGCTTTATGACTTCAAGCCTCGGGCAGGCATTCACAAGCCGCTTCACCAAGCCAAAGTAGCTGGTGGCCAGGGGCTCGGCAGGACACATCCGGACTATGAGGTCCTTCGTGGCCAGTTCGGCCGCCTTGTGTAGTTCGACCAGTTGTTTCAACTGGTCACTCAAGGGCATCGGCTGTTCGGCCCCAATATACTAGGACCAGAACAACTTCTCCGTCGAGCTCCCTTCTTCAGCCCAGTAGAACTCTGCGGCATCAGATATGTTGTGCGGCAGATCTGCGAATGCTCCTGGAGAGCTCCAAATTTTGGTAAGTAATAGGAAAGCCTCCTTCACATCCTTGCTTTGCATATTGAAAGCCTTACCCGCCGCAATCTTTTTGGCCACATGAACCTCCTGGAGGGCCTTTTGGGCTTCGGCATTGGCATCTTGTGCGCTCTGGAGGGCCTTCGCAAGCTCGGACTCTTGCGTCTTAGAGTCACGCTCCAGGGAATCATATTTCTTGACGAAATCCCGGAGCTCTTGCTGGACCTCGTTGACCCGGGCCTCTTGCCTCTCGCGCTTGGTGCGCTCCTTGGCCGCTTTGTCTTCGGCCTCGGTTAGCGCCTTCTTAAGGGCCGCCACTTCGGTCGTGGCCCCTATAAAAATTCATGACATTTTCATGAGCTCAGAACATTTTTTTTATATACAGACAGGGTATTATGTACCTTTGTTCTCCTCTAGCTGCCTCTTCATGAGGCCGAGCTCTTCCTCGGTCCACTCCAGGTCCTGCTTAAGTCCGGAGACCTCCGCAGTGTGAGCGGCAGTGGTCAGCAGCGACGCCTGCTTACTCACATAGACATGTTCTTATTAGACTCCTGTGGAAATTTTTTGATCCTCTGTTCGTCCTTTCTTTCCAAACACCAAGCAAAGCATTAGGGGCTACTGTCTATGCTATTATATTTTCTAATAATTTGATTACTTACCGCAAATCCTGTTAAGAGGCTGGTGTATGCTTCGGTCAATCCGCTTTTGGCGGACCGAACCTTCTTAATCACCGCACTCATGATGGTGCGGTGCTCTTCGTCAATGGAAGCGCCGCGAAGCGCTTCCAGCAAGTTGTCCGATGACCCTGGTTGGACGGAGGTCATCGGCACGGGTGACTCGCCCCCCTTAGAGAGAGGCTGCCTACCCAAATCTGGAACCACTGTGGGATTCGGCACAGTATCCGACTGGGGGTCAGACTTGTTGCGGCCCCCGTTCTCAACATCCATGGGGGTCTTTCCTCCCATGTGCCCGGGCCGGGGATTTCGCCTTGGGGCGTCTCTAGAACTATCTCCGCCTGGCCCAGTATTCTCTGGGACAACACCTCGGTGTCTTTCGCGGGCCAGGGGGAGGTGGCCATCGGGATTGAATCACTGTTCATCACCGACTGGCCCAAAGACCCATCCAAGGAGGATATGTTGATATGGGCTTTGGCCGGACTGCACGAGTATGAATGGCATAATAAGAAGCAATAAAGCAAAACATACCGGAAGTATTATGGTGTCCGGATACTTACGACTTCGCCACGGGCTTGTCCCTGGGAAACCACTCCTCGTCGCTATAGGCAGCTCTGGTGGAGTGGTCCGGAGGGAGGGTCTTTCCCTTCTTGGACCCTTCGGCCTCCCCAGATGGGACGGCCTTCCTTTTATTCTCCCCCTTGGTTGGGGGAGGGATTTCCTCTTTCTCCTCCTCGTCTTCGTTGGAGGACTGCGCTTTGGTATCCTCGGACGATGAGTCTGATACAACCTTGCACCGGAGACCCTTCCTGGTCCGTAGCCTTCTTCTTGGCCTTCTTCTCCGGGACCTCATTAGGCGCCGGAAATAGCATCTTCATTAAGAGGAGCGTTGCTGGATCCTCGGGTAGTGGAGCTCGACAGTCAATCCGCTCTGCTATCGCTACCCAGTCCTGTTAAATTGGTAGGGAGGCTTACGTTCCTCCAACGAATATGTTCGGAAAAGGAATGTCTGGCAAAATATAAAGAACTTACCGAATTCGTGGGGCGCTTTGCGCTGAGTCTGCAGTCCTCGATTATGGGAGGAGGTACCTCCGTGACCTTGAACAACACCTTCCAGACGTCTTCGTGCGTCGTGTCGAAGAGCTCGCGTAGCATCTGGTGTTCGGCCGGGTCGAACTCCCACATATTAAAGGCCCGTCTTTGGCACGGGAGGATCCGGCGTAGGAGCATGACTTGGACCACATTAACAAGCTTGATTTTCTTGCTTATCATATTCTTGACGCAGGTCTGAAGTCCGTTCAGCTCCACTGGTGAACCCCACGCTAGGCCCTTCTCCTTCCAGGAAGTAAGCCACATGGGATGCCAGATCGAAATTCAGGGGTCGCGCCCAGTTGGTGTCGCGCGGCTCGGTGATGTAAAACCACCCCGACTGCCATCCCTTCACGGTCTCCACGTGGGAGCCTTCGGGCCAGGTGACATTGGGCATCTTGCCCACCATGGATCCTCTGCACTCTGCTTGCTGGCCAACCACCACCTTCGGCTTCACGTTGAAGGTCTTCAGCCATAGGCCGAAGTGGGGCATAATACGGAGGAAGGCCTCGCACACGACGATAAACGTTGAGATGTTGAGGATGAACTTGGGGCCAGATCATGGAAGTCCAGCCCGTATTAAAACATAATCCCGTAGACAAATGGGTGGAGGGAGAATCCCAGTCCACAGACAAAATGAGCAAGGAATACCACCCTTTCGTGGGGTTCCGGAGTAGGGACGATATGCCCTGCGTCCGGGAGCCAGTGCACGATGTCTGCAGCCAGATATCCGGCCTCCCGGAGCTTCGTAATGTCCTCCTACGTAACGGAGGAGGCCATCCACTTGCCTCCCGCTCCAGACATGTTTGGAATGGCTTTACGGATAAAGTGAGAACTTGGGTGCTGGAGCTCGAGCGTGCGAGAATGGATGAGTAGGGGAAGAAGAAGGCGTGGGTGAAGAGGAGGGATCCTTATCTCTTTATAGAGGCGGTAGAAACTGTGCGCCTCCCCACTTGCCCAGTAAACCCGCTTATTCCCCAAGCGCCGCATTGATGGCGCGGTTGGATTACCCACGCCCGTATTGATGAGAATCCCGTGATAAGGGGACACGATCTCTGCTTCGACAAGACGTGCCAATAAAACCGCCTCGCGATATGTGCGGTATCAGGTTGGAAAATGGTTCAAATAATGACCGGGCCGTAGCATGATGTCGTGCTATGAAAAGTTGTCAGCAGATTAGATTTGTGGATTATTGTGCTCTCTACGGTGGTATGTGGAATTTGTTTTGCAAAGCCGGCCACGATCCTTGTGTTCAAAATCTTCTATGGAGTATTCAGAGAAGGAACCCCCCTTGCAATGCCGAAGACAATCTATGCATCAGACTCAGCGTCATTGAAGCCTGGTTCAGGGGCTACTGAGGGAGTCCTGGATTAGGGGGCCCTCGGACAGCCAGACTATATACTTTGGTCGGACTGTTGGACTATGAAGATACAAGATTGAAGACTTCGTCCCGTGTCCGGGTGGGACTCTCCTTTGCATGGAAGCCAAGCTTGGCAATCCAGATATGTAGATCTCCTTCTCTGTAACCAACTCTGTGTAACCCAAGCCCCCTTCAGTGTCTATATAAACCGGAGGGTTAAGTCCGTAGGACAACAACAATCATACCATAGGCTAGCTTCTAGGGTTTAGCCTCTACAATCTCATGGTAGATCAACTCTTGTAATACTCATATCATCAAGATCAATCAAGCAGGAAGTAGGGTATTACCTTCATCGAGAGGGCCCGAACCTGGGTAAACATCGTGCCCCCTGCCTCCTGTTACCATTAGCCTTAGACGCACAGTTCGGGACCCCCTACCCGAGATCCGCCGGTTTTAACACCGACAATGTGGCAATGAGTTAATGAGGAGAGAGGTAGTTTCAGTAACTTAGCTAGTTACTATAACATCACATGTCCCAATGCAATGTGTTTATAACCTAATAAATGAAGCTTTGCATGATACCACACTTATGTTACTACCCACTATGAAGATAGTAACATAGTCTAGGGATATGTGTATGTTACTAGTGTATGTTACTCTCCATTGTGGATCGTCTAGAACAAAGAGGTGTATGGATGGCAGGGTTAGATTGACAATAAATAATCTTTCTCAATCATTTGACTACTTTGGACCCTATTTCCTGCCGGATTTGGTGTGGCCGGCTCTTGTGTGGCCTCCTCCCGCTCACAATTGACATAAACAAACCATCTTTACAAATCAAGCATGCAAAACATGATAATTTTTACTTTGTCCATACAAATGAGATATCCCACTTAAACATACAAGTCGTCAATCAAGCTTCACAAAAAAACACTCCATGAAACAAAGCATGAGCTAACTCATCACGGAAGTCATTCACGATAGGGAGGGAGCCCGGAGCCCCTCACGCACCGAGGGAGGAGATCGTCATCGTCGCTCTGGAGGAAGGATCTTTTGAGCCCAAGCCCCGGGAACCCCTCCGATGTCGGCCCTTGCGAGTTGAGGTCGACACCGGCATGGGTAGCAGGGCCGCTTGCCGCCAACTAGGAACTTAATCTTTGGGCCTCTAGAAATAATGCAAGCCTGAAACTAAAATACCTAGAAATGTGAACTGAATCTTTCGGCCTCAAGAAATAATGCAAGCCTGAAACTGAAATACCTAGAAAGGTGAACTGAATCTTTGGGCCTCTAGAAATAATGCAAGCCTGAAACTGAAATACCTAGAAAGGTGAACTGAATCTTTGGGCCTCTAGAAATATTTATTACCTCCTCAAGCAGCATCAAACAATTCCATGTGTGCACCACAAATCTATACCAAGTTTGATGAGGATCTACTTTTCCAAATCAGAATTAGCGCTAGAGCGAGCAAGTTCAATGATATGGCTGTGAGACAGAGAAGGAACGAACAAACTCCCCCCTCTCGCGACCTCCCTGGTAGACGTGCCGCCACCGCGCACGACAGAGGGAGAAAAACGACCAGTGAAGGGGGAGCGGGGCGACCTTCAAAGGCCGGAGTAGGGCGGCAGAGGCCGGAAGGAGAGGGAGGTCGGAGGAGAGAGAGGTCGAGCGGCGCTTTGGGGGCGGCCCTATGGGGAACAAAGAGGAGTCATGCGAGAGGGGGGAGCGATCTGCTGTGGGCAGGGGAGATTTATTTAGTTCTCTTTTAGTGGGCCCGAGGATAACTAGCCCAATTAGAACCTCTCCACCGGGCTAGTTTTTTTTAGCCGGGTTAGAGCAAACTAGCTCAAACTAACCCCTCCTGTTTCGATAATTTGAGGCTATTTCAACCCAAACTAGCTCTAACTCAGGGATCCAAACAAAGAGGAGTAGTACTGTACATGCTACAGTCTGGACCGTAGCACATTTTTTTATGGCCATATCACCACATTGTTTTCTAGTGCTGGTTCACTGGGCTACCATGGTTCGCACTGTTGGTTCACTAGGCTGCCGTGGTTCGCACTCCTCTGACCTGAGTAGTAGTAGTAGTATATACCGCATCATTCTTTGCTCCTTCTTACTACTACGTACTTCGCCGACATGTGGGAGAGCCAGCATCCGGGTCGGCGTGTCATGCACCAGATTAGAGTGCGGAACGGAAAGGGGGCATCACCTCAGTCGTAGTGCCAGTAATTCATGACTATAGTGAGTAGTCATATCACAAGTCTTTCCAGCAGTAACGCGCCATCAAATCGCATAGTCCGACCTTTCCAGCAATAAGTTTGAGAATCCGCCACTGGCTCACCCTCCTCGCCTCTCTATCAAACCTCCTACCCATAAACTGTCGCGTGTACTGCCCGGGAAAGCCCCGCCCTCAACTTTTAACTATGCGAAAATAGTTCGAGCTTGTTCGTTCTATATAAATACTTACTGTATGTTTATTCACCCATGGGGTTGTTCAATGAATGGAGGGCCGGGGAGCACAAGTGAACAAGACTAGTACTACTTGTAGTAGTAAGTAGGAGTCGTATAGTTAGTCACCTTAAATAGAGAGTTTCTTTTCTTTAATGCCACGTACACAAATTGAAATGCTTGTTGTGAAGAGAAAGGGATAATCACTCCACTATATATGTACTGATGGGCCTGAGTGCTTGCTTTACTAGGGTTGCTCTCTTCATTCTCTCATCCTCTCCAGATCTAAACAAGACAACGGTAGCGAAATTTTCTCTCTACTCACCGCTGGTCACAGATCCGGCCGGATCCTTCGGCCGGTGTGTGTAGAGGACTAAAAGGTGCATCGTTCACGTGGTCATCACCACCGAGGGAGGAAACCCACTGCTGCCGGCGGGGCCCGATCCTCTGCATGTGTTGTTCTCTCCGACACAGCGCCGGCTCGGGAGGTCCTCCGACCCTTCTTCCTCCCTATCGTAATGTGCGCAGATCAGACCTGCCGCCGCCGACATCCCGATGAACCTCAAGTATAAGTTCTTCGAAAGTGGACTTGCTCTACTGCCCCAGCTCCCAACGTGTCTCCATGTGCATATTTTTCTACTTCCATCAGCTCTTTCAAATCCACCTAAATTTTTAGTACTATTAGAGGTAAAGCTACTTCATGCATTCAAATCTAGGACTTGGTTCAAACAATGAAGAAAGGGGGGGAAATCATAGCATGAATCTAGGACTTGATTCAAAGAGGAAATAACAGGGGGAAAGTAGTAGAGACCGGGTATCCAACCAGTCTCTTGGTTGAAAAGGGAAATAATGGGAAAACTCGGTACAAACTGGATAAGGAACAGATCTATTATTGGTTGAAAAATGGATAGAAAGTGGCAGCTAGTGGACAAGTCAATAGAGTATGTCCAGGATTAGATTTGCTGCCCTCACATAGTAAAAGGTCTCCGGGATTAGATTTTCTGCCCTCACATAGTAAAAGGTCTCCAGGATTAGATTTGCTGCCCTCACATAGAAAAAGTTCTCCAGGATTAGATTTGCTGCCCTCACAGAGCATGAACAAACTCGGCATCACCACTTTATGCCTCTTTGTAGGTACGTTGTGCTGATGCGTCCACTATTGCATGTCCTTATACCAACCTTTTGCTGTTGTTAATGTAAGGGCGCATGTAAAATGAAGCGATCACATTGTTACCTTATGGACATGTCTAACCAGTGTTATTGTTAATCTAATGCCTCCAGTGATATGATGCAATTAAACTGTGTTAACAAATGGTACTCCTGCTGTTTTCCCAAGTATGATAAGTAAGTTGCTTCTTTACTCTACTGAGTGGCCTGGTGTCCCCATGGTCCCATGCCCTTAAACCAACTCTTTAGTTGATGTTGATTTACTGTATCTGGTAAACAAGCAATGCCATTGTTAAAGTAATCCCATATTTAACGAATGTCATAGTTGATCGTAATGCTTCCGGTAACATGAAGCATTGCTGACGTTTTAAAATTTCTACTGTCCTTGCATGATTGCCATGAATATAATTAATATGCTTCTTTTCATTTCATGTATGTTTCATATATTCTTATTGACCAAAAACTGTTTACTTTCTATCTTTTTGTGCAGATAGGGATATCCATTTTACCTATTGCTATTGTGACCTTTTGGTGAACTGCACAAAAAACTTTCTTTTGGAATGAGTGTCTTGTGTAGTTCAACTAAAATGTCACGTGGGCATCATCTCTCAATTTGGGTGGAACTACACAAAATGGTGATTGGAGTTTCCAAATTCTCCATCAAATTCTGCTGGTAATCTCGTACAACATTTTATTGCCTTTTGCAAGATGAGCTATCACTTTCACCACAATGGAACTTTATTTTAGTGGAACTGCACAAAAGGATAAGCAAATTATAGTTGCACCTTACTTGAGAAGGATAGCCAACCTCAATGTTGCTGAATTTTAGTGCAACTACTAAAGAAGAACCTGCCAGCTCACGAGAGCAAGTACTTCTTGCTAGCTGAATGATGCAATCTTTGCTTCAATTCAGGTGAACTGCAGAAAAAGGCGCATGAATTGAATCATGGTACTCCAGGCTGGCCTCATCCAAGTGGAGTTGCAGGTTCACCACATTGAGTTGTGGCGGTATAGGGCCTCTCACACCGGTTGCTTCAACTAGTGCCACTATTATAGTAATCATGCTCTTTCTTATCTGTCCAAACAGGAATACTCTACTACAGATGTTGTGATCATCAAGAGCATTCACTAAGTTCTTGGGTTGTATGACACGGCTAGCCAAGATGGATTTAATCCCGATATTCACTTTATCAAAAGGCTCTAATGGGTTGGTTCTCAATCTTCCAAGCTGGGAATCAATGAGATGTGTAGGCATCTTTGTTGTACTTATTATTTGAATCTTATTTGTTGGTTCTGAATCTTGGAAGCTATGAATCAATGAGATGTGTAGGCATCTTTGCTGTACTTATTACTTGAATCTTATTTGTTGGTTCTAAATCTTGCAAGCTGGGAAACACAGCATGATGATGCAGAGGACAACAATCATAACAAATTGTTCAAACTTGGTAGTATTTTCTATGTGGAACTGCGGCAAATGTGCTGATCATGTGCATCCTTAGAATAATAATTCTAATTGTTGTGCAATGTTGATCCTGTGGCACTGATAGAACGAGCCAATCAATTTCTTGTTTTAAGAATACATTTTAATTAAAGCTAATTAAATTTAAGTAAAGTGACCACTAATACTTGTTATAGTACCAATACAGACCCACTCGTGAACCGACGTGTGTGGCCGGAATAGGTTTCTTAATGGAGGCGTTTGAATGTGCCTGCATATTCTGCCGGGCGTGCAGCGGGCAAAGGAGGGGTAGTAACTGTTGTCGGCTATACACACTCGGTTTACTGTTGAATCCAGTTCCCCAAGAGCTGAAAAATGAACGGCTGCTGCCGCCTACTCACTCATTCACTTGAAGAGACTCCAATGGCAATCCGAGGGGTGAGCCTGCTGGATATGGACTTCAGCAAGGAGTTCACCTTTGAGTTCTCCGTTCAGTCCCATGGCGGCACCAATTTAAATGTGATGTACACCAACGATCCGGACTTGGTGAAGCTCTGCCTCGCCAAGTTCAAGCAGTACCTACAGGACGAGAAAGCACAAGGTCGCAGGACTAGACCTTGGGCCCATCCATTCGGCTATCTGGTGCAGCAAGCTTGTCGACATCCAGAAGCAATACAAGATCATCGGCAACGGGCAGGAGAAGGACTCCGTGGTTGACCTCGCCAAGACCATCATCAACCCCTGCTACGCCAACATGAAAGAAGACAACGATACCAAGGAGCTCCACCGGCCACCCTGCATCCGAACAAGTCAACCCTCATACTCCTCTCCGCCTGCGTCTTCCCCCGCTCTGGTTCGTTTGGTCCATGGTCTCGATGTTGTCCTCCACCTTGGTGCTCTCGCCGTGGCGCCGCCGTCTGTCGTTCCCAACATGGTCAGCAAAACAAGAGGAATCGGGAGACAACTATTCGTTGAGAGGCTGACAGTCCCGGGCCCACCAGGTCCATGGCCTAGGTTTTGTTGTTTAACATGGGCAGCCCATGATATGTTTCAACGTTTTTTGGATCAAGTGGCCTCTGGGCCTCCCAACCTAGCTTGTTTATAACATCAGCAGCCCAAGTTATGTTTGTTTTTTCAAGACGACACACAGCTCAGTTCTTCTTTTCTATAAGAATGCAAAACTGAACCTATGTTTTCCCTTCATCATCCAACCATTTTATAGACCTTCCCACTTCCTTTACTTTTTGTTTTCATTAATACTATATCTGAATTTTCTTCCTCTTTCTTTTTCGATGTAAACTGAGTTTTCTCTCAGTACTTTTCCTTAGAACCAACTCAACTGTCCCACGTCTAGCCTAAAAAATAATAATACCCCACGTCCTATTAACTCATCAAATTAAAATGATATTTTATTTCGTAAATTGAAAGTTCTTACAAAATAATAATTATTATTATTTATATATAACTTGGCAAGTTAATTCCTAGTGATTGCGTACATAAGCTTGCAAAGATTTTACTGACCAATGCAGTAATAGGCGTGCAATCATGTATTTATGTTTTTATAACATTTCTCCGTCCATCCCAACATGATATTTTCACCCAACCCAGCAAGTCGCGGATTTCGAGGAAAATGCGAATGGGTTTTAAATTCTACCATATATATAAACGGGTTGCATAGTTGCTACATCATTGTTTCACCCAGCCCACCAAATGGACTAAAAAACAAATGGACTGGCTGACATGTGGGCCAGTAGGTCGAAGCCTAAGCAAGACGTTGGATTTACATCCAACGGTCGGCATTCTTCTTCAATATCTCATCTTCTTCCCCAAGCGCTGCCGGGACCGCCTGCTCCAGCCTCCGTCGTCCAGCGGCATTGTTTTGCGCGCCTCACAGCGAAACGCTACCCCGCCAGTGGCCAGGCCATCCCTCCACTCCGCACCTCCTGTTATTCTCTGCCGAGTGTAGGCCCACCCTGCACCTGAACCAGTCAAGTTTCCCACTCCTTTCCGTCTGCGATTCCACTACCGTGTCTTCCCCATCTCAGGGTCGTTCTAGTCTGGGGCCTCGCCGTCGTCCACCGCCTCGCTGCGCTCGACGCGGTGTGGTCAACAAACGAGAGTCATCGGAAGAGGACTGTATGTGAGAGCTTGACGGCTGGAACCCACGAGGTCCTTGGTCGCACACAAGGAAAGTTCCTCCTTATTAAGCTGTTTCCTTCCCCTGACAGCTGGGACCCACCGGTTGTATCTTCGCACGGAAGGAAGTGCCTCCTTGTTATGCGAAAAAAACTATTCCTCCTGATGACAGCTGGGACCCGGAAGATTTGGTAGCTGACTTGTGGGCCTACTAAGCAGACGTGTTACGTGTACACAGGGCTTTGTCAACTTAATCAACAAATGATCCTAGCTGCTGGGCCGTTGAATGTTAATCCAACATCCGTGCTTCTTCATCAACCTCTATTCTTGCTCCTGTCTCCCGTGGGTGGCAGTGCTGCTGTCGGATTTCGGGTTCCAGCAGACCCTTGAGGTTCGAACTCCGGGGTGCACGTGAAGATCTCTCCCCTACCAACTCAAGTCTCGAAGCCTCGCAAGGAATCTAGGCTACACGATGAACAACACAAGGGACGCAAGGTTTATACTAGTTCGGGCCACCGTTGTGGTGTAATACCCTACTCTAGTTTGTGGTGTGGTGGATTGCCTCAGGGGCTGATGATGAACAGTACAAGGGAAGAACAGCCTCGCGAGGGATGTTCTTGTGGTGGTGTTGTCCCTTCGGAGGGGTCGATTCCAGATCGCCTCTATACTATGGTGGCTAGCCCTATATATATAGAGAGAGTCCCTGGTCCTCTTCCCAAATATTGAGCGGGAAGGGCGCCAACAATTGGCCATTTTGAAGGGGGACATCTAGTACACTTATCATGACTAAAGTTGGTCTTCGACTGCCAAAGACTCTGGCGATGACATCGTCTTGGGCTCCACGGTGATCTCCATCCTGCCGCTCTGCTGGTCTTGGTCTTGTTGCACGGAAATGGTAACCTTTGCATGTTGCCTTGGCTTGTGCTTGCTCCCTTTGCACCAAAGGGGAAACAAGGACACTGCGCAGGCTGGCGCCCGCCTGGCCTCGATCGTCATGGCTTGCGTCACAGGCACCTCGCGAGGTACCCCTGCCTTGATCTCTCCGCCTCCTCGCGAGCCAGCCTGACGAGGCTGCTCCTGAGGAAGCTTCCTGTCATCTACCCCGCGAGGCTTGGCCCCTCGCGAGGGTCTTGAGCTTGAGTTGATGAAGATGAGCCGCACTGGGCCACTGCTTGAGCCACGTCGTAGGCCGCAGTCATGCAAGTCTGGGGACCCCCATTCCCAGAACACCGATAGTAGCCCCCGGGTCCAAGGCGCGCCCGGACTTGGCTTAACAGAGAAGCGAAGGGGCAAGTGCGAAGCGCCACGGGCCCCAACAACCTGCGGCCTTGGGCGCCGCATGGCAGTTGATTGGACGTGGGCGCCTCCGCTTCCCCACGACGCCTCAGCAACCGTCCGTCTGACAAAAGGGCTGGCCCGGGCCAAGCTTACTTTCTTTGCCCTCGTCAGTCATTGCTCTAGACCCCCTTTCTCGCTCTCCTCCTTCTAGCTTCCGAAATCCTCGAGATCTGCCTGAATCTCTCACTTCCGGCGAGCCATGGCGCCTCGCAAGACCCCGACCAGGGCCTGGTACTCGCCGGCCCTGGATCCCCCGAATGTGTCGGAGAAGAATCTCGCCCTCACGCGCCTGATGATGGTGGCGCAGGGCAACAAGGGGGGCGACTTTGCTCCAGGTCGGTTCCGCCCAGCCTGAAGGTAAGGGGAGCACCTTCTACCCGCTCTTTGTGAGCGCCATTATCGTCGGTCTGGTGCCTCCGTTTTTTGAGTTCTTCCTCGCTGTTCTTCGCCAATACAACTTGCAAGCTCTGCACCTCCACCCCAACTATGTTCTTCTCCTGGCAATTTTCGCCTACTATTGTGAGGCTCACGTTGGAGTGATGCCCTCGGTGGCCCTGCTGCGCCATTACTTCTCCCTCCGGGTTTCTGGTGCCCATATCACCGCATGTGCGAGCTTTATCGCTTACTCCAACTCCAATGCCATATCGAAGCCCGGGAAGAGGATCGAGGGCTTTCGGAGCAAGTGGGTCATGGTGGACGCTGGGCGCATCCACCCTCGACTGGTGCTGCCTACGGGCCAGCCCAAGGCCGTTGATGTGTGGTCTCGTGCGGAGCTTGACGACCCCCATGCGAAGGTGGTGCTGAAGAGGATGAACGCGGACCTGAGGCCAGGCAACTTGGTGGCGGCGAAGCTAACCGTGGCTATGCTCCTGAGGGAGTTCCTGGAGCACCGGGTGGCTCCACTTCGGGAGCACTCGCTCTCATTGTGGAGGCTCGAGGAAGCAGATGTCGCCCTTCGCCTGAGCTCTGAGGCCCTGGTCGACGAAGATCTGGCCATGGCCCTCCATTCCTTGGTTAGGGGGGATGAGGCAAGCCCGGAGGGCGCCCCTATCTCCCTGTTCCTTTGTGATGACTGGGAGCAGGTGGTGAAGGCCATGCCCACCTTCAACGGGGAGGGGCTGGTGCCGGCGGAAGCTCCCGAGGATCTGGCGGCGTTGGCGATGGTGAACGTGTCCTCCAACGACTCCAACGGGGAGGAGGAAGAAGAGGAGGAGGAAGAAAAGTCCGACTCTGAGGCGATCGATGGAGAGTCGGGGGAGTCCTTCCCTCGGCGTAGGTCCCGCGCCCTCTGCTCCATGCCGGACGAGGACGAGGCCAATGCCAGGCGAGGCGGAGAGGACTCGCCCTCGGTCCCGAGGAAGGACAGGACGAGGTTGGTTCCCCGAGGGTCTGCTCCGGTCTCGGGGCGGTCTGAGGCCAGCCCCAACCCTTCTGACGCGCCCTCTGCTTCCGGGCCTCCCAAGGCTGACCCCTGCAGTACGCTCTCGGGCTTCAAGTTTGGCCGGAGGCTGCTTGAGTCCGCGAACGACGACCAGTAAGTGCTCGATTCATGTTTTGCTTCCTGTTTCTGTCGCGAAGGCTTGACGTCTGCATCCTTTTGGCTAGGCCGGCGCCTGCAGCAAAAAGGTTAAAAGGGGCCTCGGTGGCCCTACTTGGGGCGAGTTCGTCTACCGGGGCAGCGCCTTCATCTGCAGGGAAAGGAGGCGGCTAGGTCCATGCCTTCCCTGCCCGGTTGTCCTTGCGAGGCCAGGTGGGGCGCACTGGCGTGGATCCAGCCCCCACGGCCCAGGCGACTCCCGAGGCGGCCACGCTTAACATCGTTGGTGAGGCCGCCGGGGCTCAGAAGGCCCTGATGCTTGATGCCGTGATCACACTGCCATCTTCTCCTCCTACTCCGACGACCACTGCTCCCCTCACTCCTTCCACCGTCCTGGACCGTGCCAGTGCTGAATTAAGCCGGCCGTGAGAAGATCTCCAGGATGCCGACCCTCGCCTGGTGGTCGGGCGCCTGGAGCTAGCCTCTGGCTGGGTCCGCTCTGACGCCTCCGTCCGAGCGACACTGAGCCAGGACATGTCGGACTTCGATGAGGACAAGCAAGCTGCCTCCCAGGCCAAGGCCACTCGCGACGCTGCCTTGGGTGACGCTGCTGATGCCCGTGGCCGCTGCAAGGCGCTAGAGGATGAGCTGCAAGGCCTACGTGACGAGCTCGCCAAGGAGGTTCGCGACCGCCAGGAGAAGGAGAAGGAGATGAAAGCTCGGGAAGCTGCCGTCAGGGACCGGGATGCTGAGCTCGATGACCGTCATGGCCGGTTGGATACGCTGGAACAGGCGCTGAAGGCGCAGAGGATTGAGCTGGACGGCAAGGCGAAGGTCCTGTCTGAGGATCGAGTGGCCTTCACGAAGCTGGAGGAGAAAGCTTGCGCCGCGCTGAAGACGCTTTATGATGGCGGCTTAGAGAAGTCATTGGCTGGCGCAAAGGACGGCCCCACCGAGCTGCTTCCCTTCCTGGTCCGTGCACTTGAAGATGTCGCAGACGGCCTTGGTCCCACGGTCGAGGCCGAGGCGCGTGTCCTTTCTTCTGCGGCGCTGACGCGTGTCCTCAGCCACGTCTACCTTCGCGACCCCAACGTCGACCTCGACAGCCTGCTGGAACCTGTGAGCGGCGAGCTTGCCGCTGCTGCTGCTGAGGCTGTGAAGGGCCGAGCTGAGGCCTTGCTAGCAAGGTTCCGTGCCTTCAGCACCAGGCCTAGGCGAGATGCTGCCAGCTCCGCGGCTTCAGGAGGTGGAGCCGCCCAGCGCGACCCCACCATAGGCGACGGCGCTGCCGGAAAGTGATCCCTTCGTGGCTTGTGTCCTGTTTCAATTCCTGCAACGTGCATCATGCCTCGTGGAGGCGTTTAAACTTGTGTTTGGCGTTGTGAAAACAACCAATGGCCTGTAATATTTTCTTTTGAATTCCCCGGAATTTGCATTTTTTCCTCCTATTTGCTCGTGTTCTACGTAGGCAGGGCTCGGCCCCGCGCATACCTCAGTCGCCGTTAGCCCCGACCAGAAACCAGGATGGGACCAAGGAGTGAGGGGCTACGTGACTAGTTAGGCTCCTGAGTCACGATGCTCAGGAGTCCCCCTTGACGCGCGAACAGCAAGTAGGGAAGGAAGGCATAGGAGTGGATTTATCATTCTATGTCGGCAGGGCCAGGCCCCGCGCATACCTCAGCCGCCGTTAGCCCCGACTGGAAACCAGGATGGGACTAAGGAGTGAGGGGCTATGTGACCAGTTAGGCTCCTAAGTCACGATGCTTAGGAGTCCCCCTTGACGCTCAAACGGTCTTCGTACCTTGGCTCCGCTCGGGGAGGGGCGCGCGACGAACCAGGCCCGAGGGACCTGGCTGGGTGGCATGCGCCCGGGCGTGGCCCGGACGTAGCCCCCGTGCCCAGCCCCCTCGCGTGGTGCTCACGAGGGGAGGCGTTATGATAGGGCCGGACACTGAGCTCTGGGCTCCCTGAGGTTGATGCAGCAGTGGGCCTCCCTCAGTTGTTTATCACCAGCGGGGAGCATGGTGCTTCCGTATGTGTATGGCCATAGCCGCTCCTCGGCAGTGTCGTCAGCCAGCGTGGAGCATGGTGCTTCCACTGGTGCGTGGGAGGGGGGCCCCTCCGGGAGGAGCCCCCGGGGCGTGTATAGCCCCGCCCTGAGACGTGACTGGCACGGTAGGGCCTGACGAGGTGTATCTGGGCACCCGTGAGCCAGCGCGGGACTCAGGAGGCCCTACCTCAAGGCGGGTTGCGCCTGGCTCTGGGCCTTTGTTTGTAGTATGCTCCTGCAAGATTGGTTAGATGCCAACGCTCTTCGTCCTCAGGTCCCGGCCCTCGAGCGAGCTCAGCCGTCGCTGGTATGCCAGGTTGCGATGCCGTGGACAAGGCCAGGAGGTGAGGGCTGAAGAGCCAGTAAGAGCCCGTGAGTCACGATTCTCAGGTGCCCCCCTTTTAATGTGCAAGCGATTAGCATGAAGAAGAAGAAGGGGTGCCGTGGGAGGCATCAGGTAATAATCATAGAGGGTCAGATATGCGAGGCACACGACCTAGATAGATGCGGGAAAGATACATGCCATCGGGTCAGGCCCGAGCGGCTTGGGGCTAATGCAGCCCGAGGGGCGCCCCCAACAAGGTAACCTAAAGACATGAACAAAAGAGATACATGCCACAGGGACAGACCCACGCGGCCTAGGAACAATGCAGCCCTGGGGCGCTCATAGCTGAAAATGCAACTTTGAAAGATGTCACCTGATACCGTCGGATGTGAAGGAACGCTGAAGTAGCGGACGACGCGTGGTGAGGAAGCCGATCCTCACGAGCCCCCAGGACCCGGAGCCTCGGGAGGTTCCGGGGGCGCAGGCGGCTCCTCGAGGACCATCTCCATCTCTGCCAGGACCGCGCAATGCCTGACCTCCTGAGCCTCCAGAATGCTCCTCAGTAGGCGCTGATGGGCAGCGGTCGCGTTTGGCAGGCCGAGAGGCATGCGAACGCAGCTGTGGGGTGGACCCTCGCAACATCCCACGCGCGAGGGCCAGAGGCGCTCCTGAGACGCGGCTCGGTTGAGCCCTGGCATGTCGATGCAGACGCGCAGCCCACCATCCTCGCCTGGATGGGGGGCTACGGCGGGTAAGCGGCGGCTGCCGCGCATGACTCTTGACTCCTGCAGCTCCTGAGTGTTTCTTGCGATGAACTCCTGAGGGTTTGGCCCTTCTTGCCTCACACCTTCTTGAGGGAAACGTGCTTTGAAGCACGCCTCCAAGTGGTGCCTGAGTGCCTCCCTCGTGACCTTGGCAAAGTCGATGGCCCTCCAGGAGAGAGCCCCCAAGCCTTGCCCGAGGAGGGTGCCGGGCGCGCCTTCCTATGCGACAGAGGGAGGCGCCCCTTGAACAGGAGCTGATCCTGACATGACGCCCCTGGAGGTGCCTGCCTCCTGATGGTTCGGGCCAGGTGATGTCTTCTTCTTCTTAGGGACTGCCTCGAGAAGGTTCCCGCTCCTGTGATCTGGGTCTTCGATTGCTGCGGCCTGGAAGGAACGTTCGAGAGAACACACCGCATCCTTCTCCTCACAGAGGACTGTGATGACTCCACTGCTTCCTGGCATCTTGAGGACATTGTAGCCATGGTGAGTCACTGCCATAAATTTGGCCAGGGCCGAATACCCAAGGATGGCGTTGTATGGCAGGCGAATGTGGGTGACGTCAAAGTCGATGAGCTCAGTGTGGTAGTTTTTGCGCTGTCCAAAGGTGATCGGGAGGCGGACCTGCCCTATCGGGGTGGTAGAACCATCAGTGACTCCTGAGAAAGGCTTGGTTGGCTGAAGCTGATCATACGGCACTTGGATATTGTTGAATGTCTCGACAGACAGAACGTTGAGCCCTGCTCCACCATCGATGAGGGTCCTGGTGACCTGCACGTTGCTGATGATTGGGGAACAGAGCATTGGGAGGACACCAGCCGTTGCTGCACACTTGAGTTGATCCACTGAACTGAACGTGATGGCACACATGGACCACCTCAGAGGGTGCGAGGCCTCGGGCTTTGGGAGGACTGCAGTCACCTCGCGAGCAAATTGCTTGAAGATGCGCTGAGAGGCTGGAGCTTGAGCTCCACCCAGGATGCAAGCGATTGCGCACTACTCCTAGAAGCCCCCAGCCCCCTCGTCCTGATGCTGGTATTCGTTCCTCCTTGGCGGTGGTGGTAGTGGAGGGAGGCTTGCATTGCCTTGCGGGCGATCCTCTCGAGGCTGATCCCTCCAACCCCCCTCGCGAGGCTGGTCCTGCCAGCGGTCCTCGCGAGGTCGGTCACGCCACCCTTTGCGAGGGCCACGGTCTTCCCATCGTCCTCCACCTCTTCCTCCTCCTCGGCCATAGCCCCAATCGTTGCGCTCGGGGCGTCGGCCGATACATTCATCTCGCATAGCTCTGAGCTCTTGGCATTCGTTGGTGTTATCGGTGCGGAGGTCGTGGTACACGCAGTACCCGCTACCCTTGGATGACTCCGGCTGATCCCTGCCTCGCTTGGTATCTGGCTCAGCTGCGAGCACAACTGCTCCTTTGCGCTTCACGTCCTTGACCTTAGGCTTCTTCTCTTCCAGATCAGCAGCTGGAAGCTCGAGGAGGGAGAGGCGCCCTTCCTCAGCCCTGGCGCACTTGGTCGCCAAGTTGAACAACTCCAGAGATGTGCACAGATCCTCATGGATCGCTAGCTCTTCCTTCATCTTGATGTCACGAACGCCATCGGAGAAGGCTGAGATGATGGCTTCCTCAGTCACCCTGGGGATCTTGAGGCGGGCGTTGTTGAAGCACTGGATGTACTTTTGCAGGGTCTCTCCTGGCTGTTGCTTGATGCGGCGCAAGTCACTCATGGCCGGGGGCCGGTTGCGAGTGCCCTGGAAGTTGGCGATTAAGCGAGTGTGAATCTCATCCCAAGAGGAGATCGTGCTGGGAGGCAGGTTTACGAGCCAAGTGCGGGCGCCATCCTTGAGCGCCATGGGAAACCAGTTCGCCATGACTTTTTCGTCCCCGTTGGCCGCCTCGATGCCCAACTCGTAGAGCTGGAGGAACACCATGGGGTCGGCAGTGCCGTCATAGCGAGGAGGCAGATCTGGCTTGAACTTGCCTGGCCAGGCCACGATGCGCAGCTCGGTGGTGAAGGCGCGGCAACCTGCAGTGGCCACAGGGGGCCTTTGGTGACGAAGGGCTTGATCTTGGAGGTCTCCGCGCGCTGGCGCCAGGAGCAGCGCGGGGTCTTGGCGTGCTGGAGCAGGAGAGCGATCATGACGTGCTGGCGCAGGGAGCACGCGAGCGCCTTCTTGAGGGCAAGGGATCTCTTGGCAGCTCTTTTCTTGCTATGCGGGTGCTGGACGCGGCGGGTCTCGCCCAGGGGCCGCGCGCCTTGGGGCCAAGGCGCCTTCTTGAGGAGGAGGCGGCGGAAGCGCCTCCGGGGCCGCGTTGCCCGCATAGGACGGAGGGCGATGCAGCGAGAGGGACGGCGCGGGGGAGCCCCCTGCGGCGCTGACGAGCTCGGTGATGCGAGCAAGCCACTCATCGTAGAGGTCGTCGATGGGGCGGTAGTGCAGGAGCTCACGTGCCAGGAGCAACGCGGCGTGCGCGTCCGCAGGAGCGCGATGAGTGTGCGACGACGAGCCTGCTGGAGTCAGCGACGGGGTAGCGGTGCGGCCTTTCTGCCGCACCGACGGATGCAACAACGATGCCTGCTGCTCGTTCCCTGCCGGGCCGGTGGCGGCGTGGGTGGCAGGCGAGGGGGAATGACGGGGAGGCCCGCCGATGGGGGCCGTCTGGGTGACATGGGCCGCGAGGGCAGCTCGACGCTCGGCGCGGGCTCGGCGAGCGTTAGGCATGGATGCAACGGACGACGAAACGCAAGACGGCGGAAGACAAGATTCCAGCGCACCCCTACCTAGCACGCCAAATGTCGGATTTCGGGTTCCGGCAGACCCTTGAGGTTCAAACTCTGGGGTGCGCGCGAAAATCTCTCCCCTACCAACTCATGTCTCGAAGCCTCGCAAGGAATCTAGGCTACACGATGAACAACACAAGGGACGCAAGGTTTATACTAGTTCGGGCCACCGTTGTGTTGTAATACCCTACTCTAGTTTGTGGTGTGGTGGATTGCCTCAGGGGCTGATGATGAACAGTACAAGGGAAGAACAGCCTCGCGAGGGATGTTCTTGTGGTGGTGTCGTCCCTTCGGAGGGGTCGATTCCAAATCGCCTCTATACTATGGTGGCTAGCCCTATATATATAGAGAGAGAGGCCCTGGTCCTCTTCCCAAATATTGAGTGGGAAGGGCGCCAACAATTGGCCATTTTGAAGGGGAACATCTAGTACACTTATCCTGACTAAAGTTGGTCTTCGACTGCCAAAGACTCTGACGATGACGCCGTCTTAGGCTCCACGGTGACCTCCATCCTGCCACTCTGCTGGTCTTGGTCTTGTTGCACGGAAATGGTAACCTTTGCCTGTTGCCTTGGCTTGTGCTTGCTCCCTTTGCACCAAAGGGGAAACAAGGACACTGCGCAGGCCGGCGCCCGCCTGGGGGCCGCCTGGCCTCGATCGTCATGGCTTGCGTCACGGGCACCTCACGAGGTACCCCTGCCTTGATCTCTCCGCCTCCTCGCGAGCCAGCCTGACGAGGCTGCTCCTAAGGAAGCTTCCTGTCGTCTACCCCGCGAGGCTTGGCCCCTCGCGAGGGTCTTGAGCTTGAGTTGATGAAGGTAGGCCGCACTGGGCCACTGCTTGAGCCACGCCGCAGGCAGGCAAGTCTAGGGACCCCCGTTCCCAGAACGCCGATAGCTGCCGCGCACCCGAACCAGTCAAGTTTCCCACTCCTCTCCATCTACGATTCCACTGTCACGTCTTCCCCATCTCTGGGTCGTTCCAGTCTGGGTCCTCTCCGTCGTCCACTGGCCTTGGTGCGCTCGGCACGCTGTGGTCAACAAACAAGAGTCATCGGAAGCCTCACACCGCAGTCGAACCAGTGAACCCTCGTACTCCTCTCCACGCGGGCTTCCACTGCCGCGTCTTCCCCGGCTCTGTGTTGTCCCCTTCCTAGGCCTCGCCGTCGTACACTGCCCTGGTGCTCTCGGCGTGGTGTGGTCAACATGGTCAAGGAACGGCTTCCATCAAAAGAGTACTGTACGTGGAGAGGCTGACAGCTGGGTCCATGGCGGCCGCAAGGAAGTGCCTCCTTATTATGAGCAAAATAATTATTCCTCCACCTGAGAGCAGGGACCCACCGGACGGGCCACCATATTTCGCAAAAAAAACGTTTCCCTCCTGACTGTTGGGGCCCACCAGCTACATCTTCGCACGCAAGGAAGTGCGCCCGGGCAAAAAAAACGATTCGCCCCCCTGACTGCTGGGACCCACCATCTACATCTTCGCACGCAAGGAAGTGCCTGACAGTCGGGACCCACCTGGTCGAAGCGTACATAGTGTTGTCATTCTGGTCGTGAACATGTACGTACATAGTGGTCGATGTAGAGGCGCGCACGTGTCATAGTAGAGGTGCGCATGTAGCATGTATATGTACGTACAACGGCCAGTGTGCAAGAAAGAAAATACGGCCATGTACGTACATACGGGCGAGGTCTCGAATGCCTACTCGCGCATACATATGGCTAGGGCTTGTGTACATGGCTGGGTCGAAATGGAGAAACAGCGTCGTCATCGTGTTCATGGGGACCCAACCGGCTGGGTCGGAAGGAAATGCATCGTCGTGTTCATCGGGAGGGCTTGGATGGAACAGCCGATGGAAACGAGGCCTGGCGTGCCGCAGAACAGAGGAAACAGCCTTCTGTTCGACCGGCCACGTTCGAAACGGGATCCTGTTCATCGGGAGGGGTCTGGCGTACTGCAAAATGGAGGAAACAGACTTGTGTTGGACCTCCTACGGTCGAAATGGGGTTCTGTTGATCGGGAGGGGTGTGGTGTACCGCAAAATGGAGGAAATGGACTTGTGTTGGAGCTCTACGGTTGAAACGGGGGTCCTGTTCATTGGGAGGGGTGTGGCGTACCGCAAAACGGGACTCCGCGGGATACTGTTCATCTCCACCGTCGACCTCCTCCAGCCTCCACGGGCTACTGTTCATCCACCGTCGACCTCCTCCAGCCTCCACCTGCACTATTCATCCACGGGCTCCTGTTCATCCAGCCTCTACCGCGCGCTACTCCACCGGCTACTGTTCAACCAGCCCTCTCCACTGGCTCCTATTCAACCACCCCTCCATGGGCTACTGTTCATCCACCCCTCCACGGGCTACTGTTCATCCAGCCCTCCACGGGGTTGTCCTGTTCATCCAGCCCTCCATGAGGTCCTGTTCATCCAGCCCCAACCGGCTCGATCGATCGAGGTCTTGTTCATTCAGAGACAACACCACGGGGTCCTGTTCATCCACCCCCACCAGGAACTGTTCATCATAACCCCCCCAGCAACGCTCACTGTTCATCCAGAGGCAGCATTGATCGGCTTCAGTTAGCAGCAGTAGCGAAGGAATCACTCGATCGGGTTCAGTTAACAGCCATCGATCGATCGCTCGGGTTCAGTAACGCGTAGCCTGCAGTGCAATCACTTGGGTTCAGTAGTCGAATGCCTCGCTCGGGTTCAGTTAGACCCTAATGCCTCGCACCCACGCGCGTGCATGTACGAGAGAAACACGCAAACCTCCATGCATCGCTCGGCCCCGACCACCCACTGTAACCGGGAACACCCCGATATTTTCCTCGCCCTCGCTTCTACCACGGTTTTTTCCGTCATGGACGGCCCAAAGAATGTCATGCAGCTGCGTCTTCGGCCCGCCCATGACAAAAAGCCCATTTTCTGTCATGATTTTTTGTCATGGGAGTAGGAGCCCACCACATCTATGATGATACCGGGTTTTGTCACAATTATCGTCATAAAAGTGTCATAAGTATGACAGAAAAAAATTCGTTTGGCCCAAAATGTCACGTATGTGTCTTTTTTTTGTAGTGATGAACATTGTATCTGGATCTCGTTTGATGCGAGATGGCTACTCATTTAAATCCGAGAATAATGATTGTTCTATTTATATGAGAGATATGTTTTATGGTCATTCCCCGCTGGTCAATGGTTTATTTTGTATTGAATCTCGAACGTGATGTTACACCTATTCATAGTGTGAATACCAAAAGATGTAAGGTTGATAACGATAGTCCCACATACTTGTGGCACTGCCGCCTTGGTCACATTGGTGTAAAATGCATGAAGAAACTCCATGCAGATGGACTTTTGGAGTCGCTTGATTATGAATAATTTGACACATGCGAACCATGCCTCATGGGCAAAATGACCAAGACTCCGTTCTCCGGAACAATGGAGCTAGCAACCAACTTGTTGGAAATAATACATACTGATGTATGCGGTCCAATGAGTGTTGAGGCTCGTGGTGGCTATCGTTATGTTCTCACCCTCACTGATGACTTAAGTAGATATGGGTATGTCTACTTAATGAAGCACAAGTCTGAGACCTTTGAAAAGTTCAAGGAATTTCAGAGCGAGGTAGAAAATCAATGTGATAGGAAAATAAAATTCTTACGATCAGATCGTGGAGGAGAATATTCGAGTCACGAATTTGGCACACACTTAAGGAAATATGGAATTGTTTCACAACTCGTGCCGCCTGGAACACCTTAGTGCAATAGTGTGTCTGAACATCGTAATCGCACTCTATTGGATATGGTGCAATCTATGATGTCTCTTATCAATCTACCGCTATCATTTTGGGGTTATGCTTTAGAGACTACCACATTCACTTTAAATAGGGCACCGTCTAAGTCCGTTGAGACGACACCGTATGAATTATGGTTTGGGAAGAAACCTAAGTTGTCGTTTCTAAAAGTTTGGGGATGCAATGCTTATGTCAAGAAACTTCAACCTGAAAAGCTCGAACCCAAATCGGAAAAATGTGTCTTCATAGGATACCCTAAGGAAACTATAGGGTATACCTTCTACCTCTGGTCCGAGGGCAAGATCTTTGTTGCCAAGAATGTATCCTTTGTGGAGAAAGAGTTTCTCCCGAAAGAAGTAAGTGGGAGGAAAGTAGAACTTGATGAGGTGACCCCTCTTGAACCGGAAAGTAGCGCAGCTCAGGAAGATGTTTTTGTGGTACCTGCACCGACTAGAGAGGAAGTTCATGATGATGATCATGAAACTTCGGATCAAGTTACTACTGAACTTCGTAGGTCCTCAAGGACACGTTCCATACCAGAATGGTATGGCAACCCTGTCCTGGAAATCATGTTGTTAGACAAAGCGATGGCGGGCCCGGATTCCAACAAATGGCTTAAAGCCATGAAATTCGAGATAGGATCCATGTATGAGAACAAAGTATAGACTTTGGTGGACTTTCCCGATGATCGGCAAGCCATATAGAATAAGTGGACCTTTAAGGAGAAGACTGGCGCGGATGGTAATGTGACCGTCTATAAGGCTCGGCTTGTCGCTAAGGATTATCGACAAGTTCAAGGAGTTGACTACGACAAGACCTTCTCGCCCATAGCGATGCTGAAGTCCGTCCGAATCATGTTAGCAATATCTGCATTCTATGATTACGAGATCTGGCAAATGGACGTCAAAACGGCATTCCATAACGGTTTCCTTAAGGAAGAATTGTATATGATGCAACCGGAATGTTTTGTCGATCCTAAGAATGTTGACAAGGTATGCAAGCTCCAGCGCTCCATCTATGGGCTGGTGCAAGCATCTCGGAGTTGGAACATTCGCTTTAATGAAGTGATCAAAGCGTTTGGGTTTATACAGACTTATGGAGAAGCGTGTATTTATAAGAAAGTGAGTGGAAGCTCTGTAGCATTTCTCATATTATATGTGGATGACATACTATTGATGGGAAATGATATAGAACTTTTGGAAAGCATAAAGGCCTACTTGAATAAGTGTTTTTCAATGAAGGACCTTGGAGAAGCTGCTTACATATTAGGTATCAAGATCTATAGAGATAGATAGAGACGCCTCATTGGTCTTTCACAAAGCACATATCTTGACAAGATATTGAAGAAGTTCAATATGGATCAGTCCAAGAAGGGGTTCTTGCCTGTATTGCAAGGTGTGAAATTGAGCACAACTCAATGCCCGACCTCGGCAGAAGATAGAGAAAAGATGAGTGCCATCCCCTATGCCTCAGCCATAGGCTCTATTATGTATGCCATGTTATGTACCATACCTGATGTGAACCTTGCCATAAGTTTGGTAGGGAGGTACCAAAGTGATCCCAGAATGGAACACTGGACAGCAGTCAAGAATATCCTGAAGTACCTAAAAAGGACTAAGGGTATGTTTACCATTTATGGAGGTGCCGAAGAGCTCGTCGTAAAGGGTTACGTCGATGCTAGCTTTGACATAGATCCGGATGACTCCAAGTCACAAACCGGATACATGTATATTTTGAATGGTGGGGCAGTCAGCTGGTGTAGTTGCGCAAAGCATCGTGGCGGGATCTACATGTGAAGCGGAGTACATAGCTGCTTCGGAAGTAGCACATGAGACAGTCTGGACGAAGGAGTTTATCACCAACCTAGGAGTGATTCCCAATGTGTCGGGCCCGATGACTCTCTTCTGTGACAACACTAGAGCTATTGCCCTTGCCAAGGAGCCCAGGTTTCACAAGAAGACCAGGCACATCAAGCGTCGCTTCAACTCCATTTGTGGATATATTCAAGATGGAGATATAGATATTTGTAAAGTTCATACGGATCTAAATGTCGCAGATCCGTTGACTAAACCTCTTCCACGAGCAAAACATGATCAGCACCAGAACTCTATGGGTGTTCGATTCATCACAATGTAACTAGATTATTGACTCTAGTGCAAGTGGGAGACTGTTGGAAATATGCCCTAGGGGCAATAATAAAATGGTTATTATTATATTTCCTTGTTCATGATAATTGTCTATTGTTCATGTTATAATTGTATTAACCGGAAACCGTACTACATGTATGAATACATAGACCACAACATGTCCCTAGTAAGCCTCTAGTTGACTAGCTCGTTGATCAATAGATGGTTATGGTTTCCTGACCATGGACATTGGATGTCATTGATAACGAGATCATCATTAGGAGAATGATGTGATGGACAAGACCCAATCCTAAGCATGGCACAAGATCATGTAGTTCGTTTGCTAGAGCTTTTCTAATGTCAAGTATCTTTCCTTAGATCATGAGATTGTGCAACTCCCCGATACCGTAGGAATGCTTTGGGTGTATCAATCGTCACAACGTAACTGGGTGACCATAAAGGTGCACTATAGGTATCTCCAAAAGTGTCTGTTGGATTGGCACGAATCGAGATTGGGATTTGTCACTCCGTATGGCAGAGAGGTATATCTGGGCCCACTCGGTAATGCATCATCATAATGAGCTCAATGTGACTAAGGAGTTAGCCACGGGATCATGCATTATGAAACGAGTAAAGAGACTTGCCGGTAACGAGATTGAACGAGGTACGGGGATACCGATGATCAAATCTCGGACAAGTAACATACCGATGGACAAAGGGAATTGTATACGGGATTGATTGAATCTCTGACATCGTGGTTCATCCGATGAGATCATCGTGGAACATGTGGGAGCCAATATGGGTATCCAGATCCTGCTATTGGTTATTGGCCGGAGAGATGTCTCGGTCATGTCTGCATGGTTCCTGAACCCGTAGGGTCTACACACTTAAGGTTTGGTGACGCTAGAGTTGTAATGGGAAGTTGTATGTGGTTATCAAAAGTTGTTCGGAGTCCTGAATGAGATCTCGAACATCACGAGGAGTTCCGGATTGATCCGGAGGTGAAGATTTATATATGGGAAGTCCAGTTTTAGTTATCGGAAAGGTTTCAGAGGTTATCGGTATTGTACCGGGACCACCGAAAGGTGTCCGAGAGTCCACCGAGTGGGGCTACCTACCCGGGGGACCAAGTGGGCTGAATATGGGTGGGAACCAGCCCCTAGTGGGCTGGTGTGCCCCCCCTCCTCCAAGGGCCCAAGGCGCCTAGGGTTGAAAACCCCTAGGGGTGGGGGCGCCTCCCACCAACTTGGGCGGCAAGCTCCCCCCCCCCTCTAGATGCATCTAGGGGGGGCGGCCCCCTCTCTCCTTCACCCTATAAATAGAGGGGGATGGGAGGGCAGCCACACCCTTGCCCCTGGCGCAGCCCTCCCCCCTCCTACACCTCCTCCTCCTCCGTAGTGCTTGGCGAAGCCCTGCCGGAGAACCACGAGCTCCACCACCACCACACTGTCATGCTGCCAGAGTTCTCCCTCAACTTCTCCTCTCCCCTTGCTGGATCAAGAAGGAGGATACGTCCCCAGACTATACGTGTGTTAAACGCGGAGGCGTCGCCCGTTCGGTGCTTTGATCGGATCTTTCGCGATTTGAATCGCCGCGAGTATGACTCCATTATCCGCGTTCTTGTAACGCTTCCGCTTAGCGATCTTCAAGGGTATGAAGATGCACTCCCTCTGTCTCTCGTTGCTAGCATCTCCTAGATTGATTTGGTGACACACAGGAATTTTTTTGAATTATTACTACGTTACCTATCACAAGGTGGGTTCGATGGGAGGAAGAGTGAGAGACGGATAAGTGGTGACGGGCAAGGTGGGTTAATAAAGGGTGACCGACATAGGTTTTAATGGCAATGTTGCAAGGTTCATAATGCACATTCTGACCCAGCCTTTGAAACCTCTTCATAATGCAGATCAACAAGGAGAACAAGGGAAAGGAGATGGTGCCATCGAAGGAGCAGGACAAGGGCAAGGACAATGTGCCCCCTCAGAGGTGACGCCCATCTAGAGCCCGGGCACGGAAGACGACATGGTGAAGGTGCTCCCCACCGGCAAGCCCCGGAACTATGACCACTACCATGAGGTGGGAGGGCCAACTACCTTCTGCAAGGTGATCATGCCCCCCCC
>NC_041381.1:501938314-501939140 GCF_002162155.2 Triticum dicoccoides | reverse complement strand
ATACGTATGTTGTTGGACTTCACGAGGCACTTCCCATCCGTGCCGCATGAGTTCAAGCTGAAGACGAACATCGGCTGCTCCTGGAGGGTCATTGTCCGGCTGTTCAACGGTAGGGTCACCCTCGATCAGGGTTGGGCCACCTTTGCTGCCATCCATCAGATCAAGATAGGTTCATGGTGACCTTCAAGTTGCTCACTTGTATGCTCCAATTGCTTGACAGCCCCTTGTATGCTCCAGTTGCTTGACAGCCCCTCGTATGCTCCCGTTGCTTTAGTTTAATATCGAACTGCTTTGCGTGTGAACCTACATGTTAATGTGTGGCACAATATTTATAACTGCTTGGTACTACTATCTTCTGTTGGTGTGTGTTATTCCTCACGCCGCTGTGTACTGGTAACCTCACCACCGCACCAAAGAGGTTACCAGACAATAGGCGTTGCATTCAACCAAACACCAGGCCTTGTGTGTGCGTGTACAAAAGCAAACAACCAAACACCATGCCTAAGCTAATCCCTAATGCGTGAGAACTAAATGCGGGCAACCAAACATGTTGCAAATGTTGGTTTAGAGGCTGCAAGAATGTCGCGGGGGCGGCACTGAAGGCTGGCGTGGCGGCGGCGCCGTAGGCGGGCGTGGGCGGGGGCGTGGCACCGTAGCCGCTATAGGGAGCGGCGTTCTGCGCGGCAAAGAGGGCCTGGTGGCTCGTCGGGCGAGGCCCAAGGATGCACGGAGCGGGAGCACGAGGGAACGGCATCGAGTACGCGTGGACGACGCCGGTCCACGGGTTGGTGCCGTACGTCCACGGAGGAGTCGCCTGCTGCTGCTG
>NC_041381.1:501917115-501938146 GCF_002162155.2 Triticum dicoccoides | reverse complement strand
CGGCGCCCGCCGCCAGGCTGCTGGGGGCAGCGGGAGGGGCGGGAGGGGCGGGCGGTAGGGGAAAGTACACCGGAGGTGTGGGGGTGGCGGTTGCTGGCGCGGCGCGGGTGGGGCGCCACGGGAGGTGCCGGCGACGAGGGCGTGATGCTGCACACGCTTCTTGACCCCCTTCATCCGGCGCTCCTCCAGCCACAAGTACGCCACAAACTTGGGGAAGGAGGGCTCCGGCATCAAGGTGAGGTTGGAGGCGGCGTTGCCGAAGTCCTCGTTGAGGCCGGCGGTGAGCGTGTTGAGGAGGAGGTCGTCATCAACCTTGGCGCCAATGTCGCGGAGCTCATCCACCAACGTCTTCACGCGGCGGCAATAGTCATCAATGGACTGTTCATCCTGGTGATAGTCAAAAAATTCCTGCTGCAAAAAAACACGGCGCTGAAGCTTGTTGTCGTTGAAGAGGCCGTTCAGCTTGACCCACATGGCGCGGGCGTCGTCGCCGGCGCTCACGACCGTGTGGAACAAGTCCTTGGAGATGGTGGTGAAGAACCACCGGATGATTGTGACGTCGATCGTGGTCCACTCGGGGTCGTCCACCATGGCGCGGGAGTCAACGGTGCCATCCACATGATCAACGAGGTTGTTCTCGCGGAAGAGCAGCGAGAAGTACGTCTTCCACACGAAGTACGTGGAGTTGGAGGCGTCGAGGATGACAGGGACGCGTGCGTGGACGTTGATGTCGCGGATTTCAGCAGAGTCGACGGCGAAGGGGTTGGAGTAGGTGGAGGCGTTGGACGACATGGCGGCAAGGGTTTGGGGAAGGGGGCGGCGCGGCTGTGGTAGGGCGGCGCGGCGGTGGGAGAAGGGCGGCGCGGCGGGAGGGTGCGCGGCGGGGAGGAGAGGACGCGCAGGAAGGTGCGCGTGGAGAGAGGTGGCGGTGGTGGCGTGGGGCGGCGGCGGCGGTGGCGGCCCGAGGCGGCGGCGGCTAGGATTGGCCGAAGTGGGAGGATCGACTTGCGATAGATACCATGTAGAAAATGATTTGATGCATCGATAATTGATTTATCGTGCACTAGGCACATATATATAGGTACAAGGGGTGTGACCGGTATCTTGTCTCCTAAGATACACGTACATACAGAGGGAGACAGACACTACATGTACTGCATACGAAACCCAGGCCTACGTACATGTACACATGTTCAACAAGTATGTAGGTTTTGTTTGGTGAAATCGTATGGAGAAATAAGCACTTTAGGATATGAATCTAATGAAATCTATTTTATGTCACTGAAAATATAATAATTGTTAACCAAATGCTTCTCTGCCATTGTCTCAAAGAACCATCTAAATTCACTCAACACTGTACTAGGCTGCTAGCATGACCTATGTGTGATGTTTGTCTTGTTTACATTAGGAATCTTGAGAACCTACCCATTAGTTTACGGTTGATCATTGCATGCATCAGCGTGCATGCCGTCAGTCAGACGCCCACGGAATCTTTATACTAGACTAAACAACTGAGTGACACTCACGGAAAGATATGACACAAAAGCCTTCAAAGCTTCCTTTTGTAGCTACGACAGCGCCTAGGTCACCACGGATAGCTTACATAAAACATTGATCACGGTGCTGTATATAACATAAATATATGCACTTTTGGTTGGCTCGCATTCCATCGGTTCGGTAATATTCAATCCAGTTTGACCCGCCGAAGTCCGGAGGAGAGAGAAGAAAAGCAGCGGCGATAACGCGACATTCCGTCATGATAGCAGGATCAGTGGATCCTAGCTTCCCAAGCCTTAATTTGAACAGAGTGTCTTTGTTCTACGAGCGAGATCATGCACCGAGACACAATTCCCTCTCTTTTTGGTTAAGTACCTGGACATAATATAATTCGACAACGGATTATAAACAAACCTTCTACACGGGCCGTAGCCTTTTGATGTTGTGACCGGAAAGCAGTGGTGGTTTAAGTTATGACAATGATTATACAAAGCAAAAGGTTCAGGCTGGAATATGAAAATCAGTACTACTACTACTAGTGGTTTAACACTTGGTATGGCTAGCTAAGTATGTAGTGCGCAGCACAGGCCGACAATTACTACTTGTGTAGAGGCAAATGTGGAGAGCGATGTATGGGTTTATTTGGAAAGGCACGTACGCATATGCCCCACATGCACGCACGAGGCAGCCACACGGTTCATCCAAAAAGTTGCAGACAACCGGATGTAATGAAAGATAATGCCACTGTTTTCCTGTACCTAAATTCCCCACTAGAGCTGCAGACCGCGTAACAACCAGCCGTGCAGTTTTAGTAGCAGCAGTGAAAGATGTACATGTGGTATGGATGCTAGTATTCTTGCCGCCCTACTAGATCAGCCGCTGGTTACACGTCAGGGGCTCCGTGTTGATGTCAGTGCACTGCAGCCAAGTCGCTGGTGCATTTCTGGATCTGAACAGTAAGGTTTTTGTGGCCAGTAGCTCGGTTTGCATGAGTGCGCGATCGACCGGCCGATCCGCTGCCGCAGCTCGATCGCTGGCTTTTCCGTCCATCGTAAGGCTGCACTGATCTGCTCTGCTAGATCGATCGGCGATCCACACGTTCAAGTTGCCGAATCGCAGGACCAAAAGCTGGCGAGCCCCGCGCACCGGTGGCGTAACGCCGGTGATCACCGCGGTGGAACTGGAAAACTACCGGCCGCCCCGTGGGGTCTGGAGCGCGCACAGCGGCCTTTTGGATGGACGCAGCTTCGGTGCCTTAAAGGCACCTGCCTTTGGGTCCTTGACATGTGGGTCAGCCACATATTGGACCCACATGTCATAGGCACAAAGGCATGTGCCTTAAGGCTCCGGAAAGAAAAGCAGCGGCTCCAGCGGCCTCCCGGAATTTTTTGTCGAAATAGACCACCTACCCAACAAAATTGCCAAAAAAGACCCCCTTCAGATAAAATTGACAAAAAAGACCCCTTGACCGTGGCGGCAGGCGCGCCGGGCGACACATGGCACCTGCCGCCACGGTGTGAGGCGGCAGCCCCTGCCGTCACCGGATCAGGCGGCAGGCTGGCCAGAACGAGAATCCTCCCCCGCGACAGAACGGGGCTAGCGCTGCAGGCAGTAGCGTTGTAGCTGTTGGGCCCTGCCGCAGGCAGCAGACTTATCTCGGGCAAAGGGGTCGAACGGGTCGCTGACCCAGGGCGTCTACGCAACAACAATTAATCACACAAATCGTTTAAAAAAATAATCACACGAATGATGACCAGATGAACTGAACACACCTACATGTATCATGCTACGTCTTGATTATGGCGAGATGAACCCACTCAGTTACCGTGTGTTCCTCACATGCGTAGCCCAAGGGCTCCACGCTGGACCGTCACGTGTTGTTTGCCGCTGCGAGCGATTATTCTGGAGCTGGCCGTGCCGCTGCTGCTCCAACGCACATAATCAGTCAGTACACCAAAGCGGCGTGCACACGGCTGCCGCCTGCCCCTTAGGCGGCAGGGCCCACAGCGCCAGCCCAGCTCCGTCGCGGGTGCGGATTCCCGTTCTGGCCAGCCTGCCGCCTGACCCGGTGGCGGCAGGGGCTGCCGCCTCGCACCGTGGCGGCAGGTGCCACGTGTCGCCCGGCGCGCCTGCCGCCACGGTCAAGGGGTCTTTTTTGTTAATTTCATTCGACGGGGTCTTTTTTGACAATTTCGTTGGGCAGATGGTCTTTTTTGACAAAAATTCGCCTCCCGGCGGTCACTGCGTTCTCGTCTAAGATCGATCGTGCTACCACCCTGCCGCTACTGTGCGCTAGTGATCCGGCGTAGCTTGAGGCCAGCTCTAGCCACAGTGGTTAGGTAGTCCATGTAGTATAACAGCAGTGGCTTATCGCTAGCCTCTCCCTTTTCCTTTGGCCCGTGCCTTATCGCTAGCTTTTTTTGTTGCATCGATCTGCTTTCCATGGGACTGTGGGAGGATCTAGATAAGGGTGGCTGCCGGGGCCGGCGAAGCAAAAATTAGGTATGTCAGGCTGAGCTGACCCTTCTGATTCCTTTAGAAACAAAAGCGCAGGTGGATGGATAGACAGATCGCCGTTAATCATGCACGCAGCGATCCATGGCTGGCCCACTCTCGCAAAGTCAAAGCAGGTCGACTGGCCGCGGGTGGTGAACTGCATGCCGCGGGAGTCTTTCGTTCCATCGTCCACCTCGCAGATTTCACCGGCACCAAACCAGGAGCACAGATCGAGAGGCACGTGTGAAACACTTGGACAACATCATGCCGCGAATTTGGTTCATGATAGTCGTCCGTTCTATCATCATAGTCGTCATCATCGTCGCCCGTTCTATCATCATAGTCGTCATCGTTGAAGTAGTCCTTCCGGTGACGGAAGGACACGGGAGCGCGACAGCCCTGCCCGGCCGCCGCCTAGCGCTCGCGCAGGAACCGCTCCGTTTCCTCATATGTCGTGCGGAGGGCCACCTTGGCCAATGCCGAGAAAGGTCGGGATGCCCTAGCAGCCTTGCCCCTGCTGACGGCAGAGAAGGTGTCACTAAACAGCCAGTCGCCATCGATCTTGACGAGCTCCCCGTCGAGACGGTGACGCGCGACCGCCTTTGCCGTGGTCGGCGAATGGTCACGGCCCTGGCCTCACAAGGTCGGCGTCCGCGCGGACCTAGGCTGGTGCCTCGTCGGACTTTTTCTTTTGAAAGAAAGTTCGAGCTTTATTCATTTGAAATAATCATTACATCGTTTATGAGGATTGGTACAATTGCATTATGTGGTTCCTCAAGCCAATCAGAAATGAAAGAAAATCTAGCCAACTTGGCAAGTTCATGAGCAACTTTATTTGCTTCTCTATTACAATGCTCGATTCTAGAAATAGGAAAATCACAAGCTAAGTGAAAACAGTCATCAAAAATTGCAGCTGCTGCCCCCGACGATCGTCCTCCTTCGTTCATGGTCTCGATCACCTTCATATTATCCGAGTTAATAATTATGCGATTACAACCCGTCCTTTGCGCAAGCGATAGGCCAAATTTTAACGCCAAAGCTTCAGCCATCAACACATCTGCACACCAGTCAATCTTACCATTTCCCCCACCGATGAACCTACCTTTGTCATCTCTTAAGACAGCCCCGATCGTACCCCTGAGAAGGTCATGATCAAAAGAAGCATCAACATTAAGTTCAACAAATCCTGTCGGGGGATTAGACCATCCTCCTCTTTGAATGGAAGCCTTCGGCGAGGAGGCATTAACAAAATTGGCAGCGAGAGCGCGTATCCCCATGGATATCTGTTGTGCATTCTGAGTAGTCTCATTGTGTACCAATTTGCGCCTTTCCCACCACAAGTACCAGGCTGATATGGCAATCATGTCACGCACATTACGAGTGCCCATAATACATAGTTCCTGATCTGGTAATGAAAGTAAATATTCCAAGATTGCCTCACCCGCATAGTCTATTTTACACGCTTTGTCGATAATACCGTCCATCCCTAGTCTTCTCCAGACTTCTTTTGCTCTGTCACATAGAAACAACAAGTGTTTTGTGTCTTCTGGCCCAGATGAGTAGGCAGGACACTTAGGCGAGACTTTCACATGTCTATTAGCTAAGTTAACACGACACAGAATAGTGCCGTGAAGTGTACGCCAAATAAATATTTTAACCTTTGCTGGACAAGCAAGCTTCCAAATCCTCGCCCAAATAGGATTGACCGTGGTACGTCCCATCCCATTGGTATGTCGTAACTTGTTCCCATATTGGTGGTCCCATTCCACAAAATAAGCAGACCGAACTGAAAAAATCCCATTTTTTGTGAAATTCCAAGCTATGAAATCTGGCATATCATGTTGCGATATCGGGATCGTAAGCACTCGCTGAACATCAATAGGCCATAGAGTCTGTGTGAGAAGATCTTCATCCCAACTATTTAGGATTGGATCAATCAAATATGCTACCTTCCGTAACAACTGGCCTCCCTTAGGGGTAACAATTTTACGGTTTGCACAATTTGGAATCCATGCGTCCTCCCAAATGTCAATATTCTGCCCGTTTCCTACTCGCCAAATATGACCATGCTTCACGGAGCTCACACCCGCCATAATACTTTGCCAGGTGAAGGAAGATCCCTTCTTCAGGTCAGTGTTCAACAAGTCACCGTCGGGATAGTATTTGACTCTCAAAATAGTAGCACATAGAGAATACGGATTCTCGAGAAGACGCCAAGCCTGTTTAGCCAGCATAGCCAAATTGAAATAATGGATATCCCGAAAACCCATTCCTCCTTGGTTCTTGGGTACACACATTTTCCACCAAGCCACCCAATGCATCCTCCTTTGGTTATCCTCGTCTCCCCACCAAAAATGCGCCATCGCGTCAATAATTCCTTTGCAAATTTTTTTAGGAATTTTAAAGACCGACATTGCATAGGTGGGAATAGCTTGAACAACCGCTTTAAGTAAGATCTCCTTTCCTCCAGCTGACAGAAGTTTTTCCTTCCAGCCACTAATTCTCTGAACAATACGATCAATTAAGTATTGGAAACAATCGGTTTTATCTAAACCCACATTGGCCGGCAGTCCTAAATATTTGTCATTCAAGGCCTCAGTCATTATATTGAGAATTGTACACTTTTGTTCTCTAGTGTCCACTCTCGTATTAGGGCTAAAAAAGATGCTGGATTTGTCAACACTGACCATCTGCCCTGAAGCTGCGCAAAACGAATCTAGAACTGATTTTAATGTTTCCGCACTTTGCAAATTTGCTTTCATAAGGATTAAAGAGTCATCAGTAAAAAGAAGGTTCGTGACAGATGGGGCATCTCTGCAAACCTTTACTCCTGAAATATTCCCATTTTCTTCCGCATGCGTTAGTAAAGCTGTGAGACCCTCCGTGCATAACAGGAACAGGTAAGGAGACAGCGGGTCTCCTTGCCTCAGACCCCTAGTAGGTTTAAAGCTTTCACTCTCCTCCGCATTAAACCGAATACGATATTCAATAGTAGAAACACACTCCATAATAAAATTTACCCACACCTCACGAAATCCAAGTTTGAGCATAATCTCCTTGAGAAAAGGCCATTCAACCCGGTCATAAGCTTTATGCATATCCAATTTTATCGCACATAATCCTTCTTTGCCTGCTCTCTTTTTCTTGATGGTGTGGAAGCATTCGTATGCCACCAATACATTGTCCGTAATAAGTCTTCCAGGAACGAATGCACTTTGAGTTGGGCTAATAATATCTGGTAGGAACACCTTTAGGCGAGAGGCAATCATTTTTGCAATAATTTTATACACCACATTGCACAGACTAATTGGTCTAAACTGTGTTACCTTCTCCGGAGAATTGACTTTTGGTATCATCACAATCGCAGTATCATTCCAGCCAGATGGGATAGTGCAAGTGTTTACTGGCCAAACAGCATTTAGGCTAGGCTGCTTTTAATTTTGAATTGGAAAAACTTCATGAATTTGGAAAAAGTTCACAATTTTTTAAAAATCATGAATTAACAAATTTACAAATTTAAAATAGTTCACTGATTTTATAAAAGGTATTTTAAAAAAGGTTTCATGAATTTTAAAATTTAAAAAAGAAAAGAAAAAATAGGAGCATTTGGCTGGAACATCTAAACATAACGAAGCTTTCGGTCGTGGATACTCACTAAGGGCCAACAAGCGCCAAATAGTAAATACCGCTGCTTCTCCTATGGAAGTACTCCCTCCATCCCCATACAAAATTTTAACTTGTAAAACAATCTTATATTATGGGACAGAGGGAGTACCTTTTTTTAGAGGAAAATGACTCAAAGCCCCGGTTCTATTTGCATTACCAAACGAAACCACACGAGATCCATAATCAGTTACAAGCATGCGGGGGGATAAACAGCTCACGCGCTGCCCCGGCAAACATAAATAGACCGTGCCCATAGGGCAACATCCACTAACTCAAAGGAAATTCAGGACAGTCTCGAAAGGAGCTACACCAATCAGTCGAGGAAATCAAACGAAAACGCGATCACGTAGCGCCTCCGAGCACTTCTGCATGCCTAGCCAGGATCCGGCCATAGAAGGAGGGGTGGGGATCTTGCTAACTGCTCCATCTTCCGCACCAAGTGCATCACTTTTCCTTTGACAGGGTCTGAGCATCGAACCGCCCAGCTGTCCAACGTAGAAGCAGTCTTTCTCCACAAGACCTGCATCCCAGTCCAGGGGATATGATTGAAGCACATGTCGTTACGATATTTCCATAAAGCCCAAAGGGCAGCGGAATGCAATAAACAATCTACAGGGTGATTTTTGTTAAAGGACCACCATTCGAGCGTGTCAGTCACAGACATTCCAGCATGGTTGTTAGAAATGTCCCCAATCACTCTCCAAAGTTCCTTCGAAACGACACAGCCAAAAAATAGATGCTCAATAGATTCAAGGTCACTACAGAAAAGACAGGTAGCATCATCTACCGTTTGTCTTTTCTGAAGATTATCCCTAGTCAGAAGTTTATTTTTAGCCATGAGCCAAAGAAATATATGAATATGCAGGGGAACTTTTATATTCCATATGGATAAGAGGCCCCCAGGGTGAATCCCTCTAAAATTAATAATATCGTAAAAGGATTTAACAGTGTAAGTACCCTTAGTATCATAATTCCAGCAAAACGTGTCAACTTTGTCTGTCAGCACAGTATTTTTGATGTAGTTGAATAGATCATTCCATTCAGCTAACATATCACTAGTAAAACATCTCCTAAATGAGATCTTTAGATTGGTGCCGTCCCAGACATCACCCACAGTGATGTCCCGTTCATTGGCAATACTAAATAGCTGAAGGAAATATGCCCTAGAGGCAATAATAAAGTTATTATTTATTTCCTCATATCATGATAAATGTTTATTATTGATGCTAGAATTGTATTAATCGGAAACATGATACATGTGTGAATACATAGACAAACATATAGTCACTAGTATGCCTCTACTTAACTAGCTCATTAATCAAAGATGGTTATGTTTCCTAACCATAGACATGTGTTGTCATTTGATTAATGGGATCACATCATTAGAAGAATGATGTGATTGACATGACCCATTCCGTTAGCCTAGCACTTGATCGTTTAGTATGTTGCTATTGCTTTCTTCATGACTTATACAAAGTTCCTGCAACTATGAGATTGTGCAACTCCCGTTTACCGGAGGAACACTTTGGGTACTACCAAACGTCACAACGTAACTGGGTGATTATAAAGGAGTACTACAGGTGTCTCCGAAGGTACATGTTGAGTTGGCGTATTTCGAGATTAGGTTTTGTCACTCCGATTGTCGGAGAGGTATCTCTGGGCCCTCTCGGTAAAGCACATCATTATAAGCCTTGCAAGCAATGTGACCAAATGAGTTGGTTACGGGATGATGCATTACGGAACGAGTAAAGAGACTTGCCGGTAACGAGATTGAACTAGGTATTGGATACCGACGATCAAATCTCGGGCAAGTAACATACCGATGACAAAGGGAACAATGTATGTTGTTATGCGGTTTGACCGATAAAGATCTTCGTAGAATATGTAGGAACCAATATGGGCATCCAGGTCCCGCTATTGGTTATTGGCCGAGAATGGTTCTAAGTCATGTCTACATAGTTCTCGAACCCGTAGGGTCCGCACGCTTAACGTTACGATGACAGTTTTATTATGAGTTTATAAGTTTTGATGTACCGAAGTTTGTTCGGGGTCCCGGATGTGATCACGGACATGACGAGAAGTCTCCAAATGGTCGAGACATAAAGATTGATATATTGGAAGCCTATGTTTGGACATCGGAAAGGTTCCGGGTGAAATCGGGATTTTACCGGAACACCGGGGGGTTACCGGAACCCTCCCGGGGGTTAATGGGACTTAGTGGGCCATGAGGGAGAAGAGGCGGGCCGGCCAGGGCAGGCCGCGCGCCCCCTCCCCCCTAGTCCGAATAGGACAAGGAAGGGGGGCGGCGCCCCCCTTTCCTCTTTCCCCTCCCCCCTTTCCTTCTCCACCAAGGCAAGAGGGGGGAGTCCTACTCCCGGTGGGAGTAGGACTCCTCCAGGCGCACCCCAAGGGGGCCGGCCGCACCTCCCCCTCCCTTCTTTATATACGGGGGCAGGGGGGCACCCCATAACACACAAGTTGATCTACGGATCATTCCTTAGCCATGTGCGGTGCCCCCCTCCACCATATTCCACCTCAGTCATATCGTCGTGGAGTTTAGGCGAAGCCCTGCGCCGGTAGAGCATCATCATCGTCACCACGCCGTCGTGCTGACGGAACTCATCCCCGAAGCTTTGCTGGATCGGAGCCCGAGGATCGTCATCGAGCTGAACGTGTGCTGAACTCGAAGGTGCCGTACGTTCGGTGCTTGGATCGGTCGGATCGTGAAGACGTACGACTACATCAACCGCGTTGTCATAACGCTTCCGCTTACGGTCTACGAGGGTACATGGACGGACACTCTCCCCTCTCGTTGCTTTGCCATCACCATGATCTTGCGTGTACGTAGGAATTTTTTTGAAATTACTACGTTCCCCAACAGTGGCATCCGAGCCTAGGTTTTATGCATTGATGTTATATGCACGAGTAGAACACAAGTTAGTTGTGGGCGATATAAGTCATACTGCTTACCAGCATGTCATACTTTGGTTCAGCGGCATTGTGAGATGAAGCGGCCCGGACCGACATTACGCGTACGCTTACGCGAGACTGGTTTCACCGCTACGAGCACTCGTTGCTTAAAGGTGACCGGCAGGTGTCTGTCTCTCTCACTTTAGTTGAACCGAGTGTGACTACGCCCGGTCCTTGCGAAGGTTAAAACAGCACCAACTTGACAAACTATCGTTGTGGTTTTGATGCGTAGGTAAGAACGGTTCTTGCTAAGCCCGTAGCAGCCACGTAAAAATTGCAACAACAAAGTAGAGGACGTCTAACTTGTTTTTGCAGGGCATGTTGTGATGTGATATGGTCAAGAAGTGATGCTATATTTTATTGTATGAGATGATCATGTTTTGTAACCGAAGTTATCGGCAACTGGCAGGAGCCATATGGTTGTCGCTTTATTGTATGAAATGCAAACGCCCTGTAATTGCTTTACTTTATCACTAAGCGGTAGCGATAGTCGTAGAAGCAATAGATGGCGTAACGACAATGATGCTACGATGGAGATCAAGGTGTCGCGCCGGTGACGATGGTGATCACGACGGTGCTTCGAAGATGGAGATCACAAGCACAAGATGATGATGGCCATATCATATCACTTATATTGATTGCATGTGATGTTTATCCTTTATGCATCTTATCTTGCTTTGATTGACGGTAGCATTTTAAGATGATCTCTCACTTAATAATCAAGAAGTGTTCTCCCTGAGTATGCACCATTGTGAAAGTTTTTCGTGCTGAGACACCACGTGATGATCGGGTGTGATAGGCTCTACGTTCAAATACAACGGGTGCAAAACAGTTGCACACGCGGAATACTCAGGTCATACTTGACGAGCCTAGCATATACAGATATGGCCTCAGAACACAGAGACCGAAAGGTCGAACGTGAATCATATAGTAGATATGATCAACATAGTGATGTTCACCATTGAAACTACTCCATCTCACGTGATGATCGGACATGGTTTAGTTGATTTGGATCACGTGATCACTTAGATGACTAGAGAGATGTCTGTCTAAGTGGGAGTTCTTAAGTAATATGATTAATTGAACTTAAATTTATCATGAACTTAGTACCTGATAGTATTTTGCTTGTCTATGTTTGTTTGTAGATAGATGGCTCGTGCTGTTGTTCCGTTAAATTTTAATGCATTCCTTGAGAAAGCAAAGTTGAAAGATGATGGTAGCAATTACACGGACTGGGTCCGTAACCTGAGGATTATCCTCATTGCTGCACAGAAAAGTTACATCCTGGAAGCACCGCTGGGTGCCAGGCCTGCTGCTGATGCAACTAACGACGTTAAGAACGTCTGGCAGAGCAAAGCTGATGACTACTCGATAGTTCAGTGTGCCATGCTTTACGGCTTAGAACCGGGTCTTCAACGACGTTTTGAACGTCATGGAGCATATGAGATGTTTCAGGAGTTGAAGTTAATATTTCAAGCAAATGCCCGGATTGAGAGATATGAAGTCTCCAATAAGTTCTATAGCTGCAAGATGGAGGAGAATGGTTCTGTCAGTGAACACATACTCAAAATGTCTGGGTATAATAATCACTTGATTCAACTGGGAGTTAATCTTCCTGATGATAGTGTCATTGACAGAATTCTTCAATCACTGCCACCAAGCTACAAGAGCTTCGTGATGAACTATAATATGCAAGGGATGAAAAGACTATTCCCGAGCTCTTCGCGATGCTAAAAGCCGCGAAGGTAGAAATCAAGAAGGAGCCTCAAGTGTTGATGGTTAACAAGACCACCAGTTTCAAGAAAAAGGGCAAAGGGAAGAAGAAGGGGAACTTTAAAAAGAACAGCAAGCAAGTTGCTGCTTAAGAGAAGAAACCCAAGTCTGGACCTAAGCCTGAAACTGAGTGCTTCTACTGCAAGCAGACTGGACACTGGAAGCGGAACTGCCCCAAGTATTTGGCGGATAAGAAGGATGGCAAAGTGAACAAAGGTATATGTGATATACATGTTATTGATGTGTACCTTACTAATGCTCGCAATAGCACCTGGGTATTTGATACTGGTTCTGTTGCTAATATTTGCAACTCGAAACAGGGACTATGAATTAAGCGAAGATTGGCTAAGGACGAGGTGACGATGCGCGTGGGAAATGGTTCCAAAGTCGATGTGATCGCGGTCGGCACGCTACCTCTACATCTACCATCGGGATTAGTTTTAGACCTAAATAATTGTTATTTGGTGCCAGCGTTGAGCATGAACATTATATCTGGATCTTGTTTGATGCGAGACGGTTATTCATTTAAATCAGAGAATAATGGTTGTTCTATTTATATGAGTAATATCTTTTAAGGTCATGCACCCTTGAAGAGTGGTCTATTTTTATTGAATCTCGATAGTAGTAATACACATATTCATAGTGTTGAAACCAAAAGATGCAGAGTTGATATAACGATAGTGCAACTTATTTGTGGCACTGCCGTTTAGGTCATATCGGTGTAAAGCGCATGAAGAAACTCCATACTAATGAGCTTTTGGAATCACTTGATTATGAATCACTTGGTACTTGCGAACCGTGCCTCATGGGCAAGATGACTAAAACGCCGTTCTCCGGAACTATGGAGCGAGCAACTGATTTGTTGGAGATCATACATACTGATGTTTGTGGTCCAATGAATGTTGAGGCTCGCGGCGGGTATCGTTATTTTCTCACCTTCACAGATGATTTGAGAAGATATGGGTATATCTACTTAATGAAATACAAGTCTGAAACATTTGAAAAGTTCAAAGAATTTCAGAGTGAAGTGGAAAATCATCGTAACAAGAAAATAAAGTTTCTACGATCTGATCGTGGAGGAGAATATTTTAGTTACGAGTTTGGTCTACACTTGAAACAATGCGGAATAGTTTCGCAACTCACGCCACCCGGAACACCACAACGAAATGGTGTGTCCGAACGTCGTAATCGTACTTTACTAGATATGGTGCGATCTATGATGTCTCTTACTGATTTACCGCTGTCGTTTTGGGGTTATGCTTTAGAGACGGCCGCATTCATGTTAAATAGGGCACCATCAAAATCCGTTGAGACGACGCCTTATGAACTGTGGTTTGGCAAGAAACCAAAGTTGTCGTTTCTTAAAGTTTGGGGCTGCGATGCTTATGTGAAGAAACTTCAACAAGATAAGCTCGAACCTAAATCGGAAAAATGTGTCTTCATAGGATACCCAAAAGAGACTATTGGGTACACCTTCTATCACAGATCCGAAGGCAAGACATTCGTTGCTAAGAATGGATCCTTTCTAGAGAAGGAGTTTCTCTCGAAAGAAGTTAGTGGGAGGAAAGTAGAACTTGATGAGATAACTGTATCTACTCCCTTATTGGAAAGTAGTTCATCACGAGAACCGGTTCCTGTGACAACTACACCAATTAGTGAGGAAGCTAATGATAATGATCATGAAACTTCAGATCAAGTTTCTACCGAACCTCGTAGGTCTACCAGAGTAAGATCCGCACCAGAGTGGTACGGTAATCCTATTCTGGAAGTCATGTTACTTGACCATGATGAACCTACGAACTATGAGGAAGCGATGATGAGCCCGGATTCCGCAAAATGGTTAGAAGCCATGAAATCTGAGATGGGATCCATGTATGAAAACAAAGTATGGACTTTGGTTGACTTGCCAGATGATCGGCAAGCCATTGAGAATAAATGGATCTTTAAGAAGAAGACTGACGCTGATGGTAATACAACTGTCTATAAAGCTCGACTTGTTGCGAAAGGTTTTCGACAAGTTCAAGGGGTTGACTACGATGAGACTTTCTCACCCGTAGCGATGCTTAAGTCTGTCCGAATCATGTTAGCTATTGCTGCATTTCATGATTATGAAATTTGGCAAATGGATGTCAAAACTGCATTCTTGAATGGATTTCTGGAAGAAGAGTTGTATATGATGCAACCAGAAGGTTTTGTTGATCCAAAAGGTGCTAACAAAGTGTGCAAGCTCCAGCGATCCATTTATGGGCTGGTGCAAGCATCTCAGAGTTGGAATAAACGTTTTGATAATGTAATCAAAGCATATGGTTTTATACAGACTTTTGGAGAAGCCTGTATTTACAAGAAAGTGAGTGGGAGCTCTGTAGCATTTCTGATTTTATATGTAGATGACATATTATTAATTGGAAATGATATAGAATTTCTGGATAGCATAAAGGGATACTTGAATAAAAGTTTTTCAATGAAAGACCTCGGTGAAGCTGCTTACATATTGGGCATCAAGATCTATAGAGATAGATCAAGACGCTTAATAGGACTTTCACAAAGCACATACCTTGACAAAATTTTGAAAAAGTTCAAAATGGATCAGGCAAAGAAAGGATTCTTGCCTGTGCTACAAGGTGTGAAGTTGAGTCAAACTCAATGCCCGACCACAGCAGAAGATAGAGAGAAAATGAAAAATGTTCCCTATGCTTCAGCCATAGGCTCTATCATGTATGCAATGTTGTGTACCAGACCTGACGTATGCTTAGCAATAAGCTTGGCAGGAAGGTACCAAAGTAATCCAGGAGTGGATCACTAGACAGCGGTCAAGAACATCCTGAAATACCTGAAAAGGACTAAGGATATGTTTCTCGTATATGGAGGTGACAAAGAGCTAGTCATAAACGGTTACGTCGATGCAAGCTTTGACACTGACCCGGACGATTCTAAATCGCAAACCGGATACGTGTTTTTATTAAACGGTGGAGCTGTAAGTTGGTGCAATTCTAAACAAAGCGTCGTAGCGGGATCTACATGTGAAGCGGAGTACATAGCTGCTTCGGAAGCAGCAAATGAAGGAGTCTGGATGAAGGAGTTCATTTCCGATCTAGGTGTCATACCTAGTGCATCGGGACCAATGAAGATCTTCTGTGACAATACTGGTGCAATTGCCTTGGCAAAGGAATTCAGATTTCACAAGAGGACCAAGCACATCAAGAGACGCTTCAATTCCATTCGGGACCAAGTCCAAGCGGGAGACATAGAGATTTGCAAAATACATACGGATCTGAATGTTGCAGACCCGTTGACTAAGCCTCTCTCACGAGCAAAACATGATCAACACCAAGACTCCATGGGTGTTAGAATCATTCTATGTAATCTAGATTATTGACTCTAGTGCAAGTGGGAGACTGAAGGAAATATGCCCTAGAGGCAATAATAAAGTTATTATTTATTTCCTCATATCATGATAAATGTTTATTATTGATGCTAGAATTGTATTAATCGGAAACATGATACATGTGTGAATACATAGACAAACATATAGTCACTAGTATGCCTCTACTTAACTAGCTCATTAATCAAAGATGGTTATGTTTTCTAACCATAGACATGTGTTGTCATTTGATTAATGGGATCACATCATTAGAAGAATGATGTGATTGACATGACCCATTCCGTTAGCCTAGCACTTGATCGTTTAGTATGTTGCTATTGCTTTCTTCATGACTTATACAAAGTTCCTGCAACTATGAGATTGTGCAACTCCCGTTTACCGAAGGAACACTTTGGGTACTACCAAACGTCACAACGTAACTGGGTGATTATAAAAGAGTACTACAGGTGTCTCCGAAGGTACATGTTGAGTTGGCGTATTTCGAGATTAGGTTTTGTCACTCCGATTGTCGGAGAGGTATCTCTGGGCCCTCTCGGTAAAGCACATCATTATAAGCCTTGCAAGCAATGTGACCAAATGAGTTGGTTACGGGATGATGCATTACGGAACTAGTAAAGAGACTTGCCGGTAACGAGATTGAACTAGGTATTGGATACCGACGATCAAATCTCGGGCAAGTAACATACCGATGACAAAGGGAACAACGTATGTTGTTATGCGGTTTGACCGATAAAGATCTTCGTAGAATATGTAGGAACCAATATGGGCATCCAGGTCCCGCTATTGGTTATTGGCCGAGAATGGTTCTAAGTCATGTCTACATAGTTCTCGAACCCGTAGGGTCCGCACGCTTAACGTTACGATGACAATTTTATTATGAGTTTATAAGTTTTGATGTACCGAAGTTTGTTCGGAGTCCCGGATGTGATCACGGACATGACGAGGAGTCTCGAAATGGTCGAGACATAAAGATTGATATATTGGAAGCCTATGTTTGGACATCGGAAAGGTTCCGGGTGAAATCGGGATTTTACCGGAACACCGGGGGGTTACCAGAAGCCTCCCGGGGGTTAATGGGACTTAGTGGGCCATGAGGGAGAAGAGGCGGGCCGGCCAGGGCAGGCCGCGCGCCCCCTCCCCCCCTAGTCCGAATAGGACAAGGAAGGGGGGGCGGCGCCCCCCTTTCCTCTTTCCCCTCCCCCCTTTCCTTCTCCACCAAGGCAAGAGGGGGGAGTCCTACTCCCGGTGGGAGTAGGACTCCTCCAGGCGCACCCCAAGGGGGCCGGCCGCACCTCCCCCTCCCTCCTTTATATACGGGGGCAGGGGGGCACCCCATAACACACAAGTTGATCTACGGATCGTTCCTTAGCCATGTGCGGTGCCCCCCTCCACCATATTCCACCTCGGTCATATCGTCGCGGAGTTTAGGCGAAGCCCTGCGCCGGTAGAGCATCATCATCGTCACCACGCCGTCGTGCTGACGGAACTCATCCCCGAAGCTTTGCTGGATCGGAGCCCGGGGATCGTCATCGAGCTGAACGTGTGCTGAACTCGGAGGTGCCGTACGTTCGGTGCTTGGATCGGTCGGATCGTGAAGACGTACGACTACATCAACCGCGTTGTCATAACGCTTCCGCTTGCGGTCTACGAGGGTACGTGGACGGACACTCGCCTCTCGTTGCTATGCCATCACCATGATCTTGCGTGTACGTAGGAAATTTTTTGAAATTACTACGTTCCCCAACAATAGCCTCCAATATTTAGTGGCTAGCGTGGTATGACCAATCCACCGATTCCCCCAAATCTGATGCTCTTGCCATTACCAATATTCCAGGAATATCCTATGTTAGCAGCTTTAGCAGCCCACAGAATCCCTTTCCAAAAGGGGGAAGCACCATTGACAGAGGGAGTACCTTGCAAAGCAGAGCTCCTGCTTAGCGCTTGAGGGAGTACCTTGCAAGGCGCCACCAAACAAATTGTGCTCGCCCGGAACTAAGATGGGCCGCGGTCCAAATAACGCTCAGCTTGGTCGCTAGCTCGTTCAACGGGAGCGTACAGGAAAGCCCTTTGTTTTTTTTTTCTATTTTCAATTTTTCCGTTTTAAAATATAATTCGGGATTTAAAAAAGGTTGTGAATTGTGACAAAAATATTACTCAATTTAAAGGGAAAAGTTTCCCATCAAACGGTGGATTATAAGCACTGCATCCGCCCGTCTCGTATATTTACCACGTGTCCTTATCCTTATCTACTCTTCATGCTTCTTATTCATTTGTTATTTTCTCCTTTCTCTTTCAACCTCGCTCACACCCTCTCGCCTGCAGCTGCGCTCTAGGACCGCCACCGCCCGGCCGCCTCTGGTCGTCCTTTCTCCTCTCCTCCTTTTCCTCTCCTAGTGCTCCCTATGTTCGCAGCCATGGCCGCCGCTCGAGCGCGCAAGCCCCAGCTCCACTCCGGCCACCATCGGTCCAGTTGTGCCGCTTTGGCCTCCCCTCTTGCCCTCCTTCGTCGCTTCAGTTGGAGATGTTTTTTTTTATACTTTCCGCAACAAGGGCCTTGTTGCAGAAATCCTCTCGCAACATCACCTCTCTTTCACAAATTCCTCAATATACACCAAAGATGACATCATCATTTTCAGTGAATTTTTTTCTGCAACATGATTCATTTTGCAAATGTCCTCCCGCAACATCATCTATGTTGCAAAAAATGCGAAAGACAAAAATAATAATTCTGCAACACCACCTTTGTTGAAAAAGTCCTCCCGTAACATCATCTATGTTGCAAAAAAAAGGTGAAAGACAAAAATAGTAATTCTGCAACACCACCTTTATTGCAAAAGTCCTCCGGTAACATCATCTATTGTTGCAAAAAAGGTGAAGATAAAATCAAATTATCAGGCAAAAATGACGCTTCGGTGGTTTTGCAACAAAGCACCTATTGCGGCGCGAGCTTTGCAACATGTACCTTGTTGCAATTTGCGACAAACCTCATTGTGGAGATCTGACGACTGTTTGTGGCTCAATCCAGCGACGTAGGAGGCGGCGGATGTTTTTCATAAATCCACCAGCAGACGCATAGCGTCGCCTCAATTTAAAAGTGTTTATGACTTGAAAAATGTTCGGAAAGTAATAAATTCTCATGAATTCAAAAAATGTTTGTGATTTCCAAAAAACAAAATTGTGTATTCAAAAAATTTCATGATTTTTAGAAAAATTTCATGACTTGAAAAATGTTCAGGAAATACTAAAATATCACAGCTTCAAAACATGTTCATGATTCCCAAATTTTTTTTGCATATTAAATAAATGTTCATGAATTTTTAGAAAATGTTATTGAAATTGTAGAATATGTTCATGAATTTTTATAAAAGGTTAAAATATATAAAAGTATTTAGCAATTTCATAATTTGTTCCCAAATTTAAAAATGTGTTTTTTCAAATTCAAAAAAATCCCACGAATTCAAAAAATTATTCATATCTCAAAAAAGATTTGTCAAATACAAAACCTTACTCAATTTCAAAAATTGTTCCCCTGTTTAAAGAAAAATTGTTCACAAGTTTCAAAAAAAGTATGCAATTTCAGAAAATGTTAGTGAACTTAAGAAATGTTCACGATTTTATAAAAATGTTAACATATTTTAAAAAAAAGTTAATGAATTTAAAAACTGTTCATGATTTAAAAAATATCTTGAAGTTGAAAAAGTGTTCGTGATTTCAAAAACAGTCCATGATTTCAAAAATGATCACAGATTTGAAAAATTTATGAACACAAAATAAAAAATACAAAATAAAAGTAAAAAATATTTAAAAAGGGAAAAAAGAAAAATTTGGAAAAAAAAACTACAGGAATTTGGAAACTTTGAAAAAAGTCTAGAAAGTTACAAAAAATGAAATTTTTCATGAGTTAAAAAAAGCCCAGGAGTTGCTTTTTCCATATTTGTAAATGTTCATCAATTTTCCTTTTTTCATATTTTGTCAATTTTTCTTTTCAAAAGGTTCATCAATTCAAAAAGAGCCAAGGAATTTGGAAAAAAAAAGTCCAGGGAGTGAAAAAAAACCATGAATTTGAAAAAAGTTCGCTCATTGAAATAAAATCATGAAAATGAAAAACACAAAAAGTGTTGGAGTTGTGTCGAATATAGTGTACGAGGTAGGTTACAGTTGGACTTGTAGTTGTATTGTGTTTAGATAGGATATGGAGTCGTGTCCTAGTAGGACACTTGTATCCTAGGCCTCTCATATATAGCGGGGGTAGACACACGATGTAACCTATGCCAACATAATAGCACAGGCGCGCAAGGGGAGCCGGCGGCGTGTGCCGGCGCCCGGGTGGCCGGTGTGCGGTATTGTGACGGTGTCACGGGGAGGAGCGCCCGTAGTCAGGCCCCGGGGATGTAGCCATATCGGTGAACCTCGTTAACAAATCTCGGTGTTGTACTCGTGTGATTGCTTGGTCCTCGGATGCAGCCGGTTGCGGTGCGATTCTCGACGAGATTGAAAAAAGCGAAGCAGAGTCGGTGAGACTGGATCAGCTGAAGGCTCGGGTGCGCGTTGTCGTAGAAGTGACGTGCGGCGATCGATCGGTGCATCGATCGGGCGAGCGTATATGCGATGCACATGCACGTATGGCAGCGAAGGCAGCAACAGCAGCGTGTGCGGCTCGATCACGCAAGGTACGGAGGCGCGCCGTGTGGGCTGGCTCAGCGGGGCTAAGCTAGTGTGGTGTTATGCTTGCGGACAAGACGTGGAGGGAGCTGATTAGACGTTGCAGGGAAGGGCTGTGCTGCAGATCCGATTCATGCTCCAGGAGATTTGTTTTGGACCAAAAGAGGGCCGAGTCCTCATTGGCACGGCAAGAGGCAGATCGAATCAGATGAAAGAATTCATCGTGTATGCATCCATCGGAATTGGCAGAGGCGTTGGCAAAGCAACTACTAGCATTGGAAGTTATGCCTGGGAGCTAATACACGTGAGTACAAGAAGGATTTTTGGTACGAATTTGCTACTGGTGCATCTTGTGTACTTGGCTCGGTTATTTTTTCACAAGGTCAGTTGTACGAAGAATCATGATGTCATCGGGCATCGGGTTTGAGGTGAAGAATGTAGAGGAATAGGATGCAACTCTCAGTGTATTGATAGGTGCATATGCACAAGTATATATAGTACATAGGGCAAGTCATATCCTCAACTATACACAAAGAGGAGACTTGGAGTACAAGAATACATGTGCTAAATACATATCTCAACACC
>NC_041381.1:501816301-501916912 GCF_002162155.2 Triticum dicoccoides | reverse complement strand
AAGCGACACCGTTGCTGACGCATAGACTGGACCGGAATTCATCGAAAGACATCGTGGGCAAGCCTTTGGTCATGATGTCGGCAAATTGTTGGGAGGTGGGTACGTGCAGAACACGGACATGGCCAAGAGCCACCTGATCCCGAACAAAATGGATATCAAGCTCAATATGCTTGGTGCGACGATGATGAACCGGGTTGGCGGAGAGGTAGACGGTGGAGACGTTGTCGCAGTAGACCACCGTGGCCTTCGCAACAGGACACGAGAGCTCGTGAAGAAGCTGACGAAGCCAGGAGCACTCAGCAACAACGTTGGCCACAGCGCGGTACTCAGCCTCGGCGCTAGACCGCGAGACGGTGGGCTGCCGCTTGGACGACCACGACACCAGGGATGGTCCAAGGAAGATGCAGTAACCCGAAGTAGACGGCGAGTGTCCGGGCAACCAGCCCAGTCGGCGTCGGAGTAGGCGACCAAATCAGTGGCAGTGGAGGCGCGCAGAGTGAGGCCGAGGTCCATAGCACCACGGATGTAACGGAGAATCTGCTTAACGGCAGTCCAGTGAATATCTCGAGGAGCATGCATATGCAGGCAGACCTGCTGAACCGCGTACTGAAGCTCAGGCCGAGTGAGAGTAAGGTACTGAAGAGCACCAACAATGGACCGGTAGAAGCCAGCATCTGGAGCAGGAGTACCATCAGTAGCAGAGAGCTTAGCCTTCGTGTCGACAGGAGTAGCGGCCGGTTTGCAGTTAAGCATACCAGCGCGGTCAAGGAGCTCATGAGCGTACTTTCGTTGATGAAGAAAGAAACCATCAGGACGACGCACCACCTCAACACTGAGGAAGTAGTGCAACGGACCCAAGTCCTTGATGGCAAACTCAGCACGGAGACGATCAGTAAGTCGGCGAAGAAGCTCGGAAGTGCATGCTGTCAGGATGATGTCGTCAACATAAAGCAGCAAGTACGCCGTGTCGGTGCCATGGTGATAAACAAACAGCGAAGCATCGGAGCGTGTAGAGCGGAAGCCGAGTTGATGAAGAAACGCTGCGATGCGCTGGTACCAGGCACGAGGAGCCTGCTTGAGCCCATACAATGAGCGTGAGAGCAGACACACATGATCAGGACACGCCGGGTCAACAAACCCCGTGGGCTGCTGACAGAAAACCTGCTCCTCAAGATGGCCATGCAGAAAAGCGTTGGAGACATCCATCTGATGAACTAGCCAGGCACGAGAAACCGCTAACTGTAAAACAGTGCGGATGGTCCCGGGCTTAACAACCGGGGCGAAAGTGTCGGTGAAGTCCACACCGGCGCGTTGTCGGAAACCACGAACAACCCAACGCGCCTTGTAGCGATCCAGAGTGCCGTCGGGACGAAGCTTGTGTTTGAAGACCCACTTCCCGGTGATCACATTAGCGTGCCGGGGACGGGGAACAAGCTGCCAAGTCCGGTTCCGCTGCAAAGCATCAAACTCCTCCTGCATGGCAGCCATCCAGAGAGGGTCGCGGAGAGCGGCCCGGACCGAGGACGGCAGCGGGGAAGGAGCGGACGTCGAGGCGGTGCAGACGTAGTCGTCCGCATAACGGGAACTCGGGTGAAAGACCCCAGTGCGCGAGCGGGTGACGGGCCCGGCCGTCGGAGCAGCCGCGGGTGGCAGTGGGGCCGTGGCAGCCACGGCGTCCACTGGAGAGGCAGTGGCCTCCGCGTCGTCGGTGGGGCCAGCGGACGGAGCTGTCGAAGCAGGGGTCACGGCCGCGGCGTCGGAGAGGCCAGCCGAAGAGGCTGGCGAGGCGGGCGGCCGAGGCGGGGTCGAGGCCTCACCCGTAGAGGCCGCGCCAGGGGAGGCCGACCCAGCCGGCGACCCATCAGGAGGCCCAGCAGCCGGCCCAGCATGCATGGCTGGGGCGCGAGGCGACGTAGGCGGCGTGGACGGGGCTCCAGGCGACGAGGGCGCTGAGCCGGAGGAGGGAGCCGTGGATGGCCCCGAGCCGGAGGAGGGCGCCGCAGGCGGGAGTGCCGGAGCACCCAGGGCCGGCAGCAGGCGGCGGCGCGGAGAAGAACCAGCCGCGGGAGGGGAAGCCGGTACCACCTGTTCCTGAGCAAAGGGAAACACAAACTCATCAAAGTACACATGTCGTGATGTGATGACACGGTGAGACACATGGTCGTAGCAGCGATAACCCTTAGTGTTAGCCGGGTAACCAAGGAAGACACATGGAACGGAACGAGGAGCGAGTTTATGGGCGGTGGTGGCTGTGGTGTTGGGGTAGCAACGGCAACCAAAAATACGGAGACCGTCGTAGGAGGGAGGAGTGCCATAGAGGAGATGATGAGGCGCGTAGTTCCAGCGTGGCCGGCATGGCCGGAGGTTGAGGAGGAGGGTGGCGGTGGCGAGGGCATCGGGCCAAAACCGAGAAGGCATGTAGGCATGAAAAAGAAGGGTGCGCACACACTCATTGAGGGTGCGTAGGATGCGCTCGGCACGGCCATTTTGCTGGGAGGTGTAGGGACACGTGAGACGAAACACGGTGCCGTGAGTGGAAAGGAGATGGCGGATGGTGTGATTGTCGAATTCTTTTCCGTTGTCGGTTTGAAGTGCGAGTATGGGTCGCCCGAACTGTGTGGAAACATAAGCATAGAATGCAATGAGAGTGGCGGCAACATCTGATTTCCTACGAAGAGGAAATGTCCACACAAAGTGAGAGTAATCATCCAGTATGACGAGATAATAAAGATAGCCAGAATTACTGGGTACTGGAGATGTCCATACATCGCTATGAATTAACTCAAACGGAAAAGATGCAACTGTGGAAGAGGAACTAAAAGGAAGGCGAACATGTTTGCCTAACCGGCAGGCTTCACATGAGTGAGCGGCCGTTTTATCACATGAAAAAGAAAATCCTCTCATTATTTGACGAAGGGAAGAAGTGCTAGGATGCCCGAGACGAGCATGCCAAAGATCGACGCCGGCGGAAAAAGCGCGAGGACCACCCGGAGATGACGGCGACTGAACTGGCTAGAGGTCGCCGGGACTGTCACAGCAGTGAAGAACCATCCTGGTGCGAGCGTCCTTAACAGAAAAGCCAACTTCGTCAAATTCCACAGTTACGAAATTATCACGAGAAAGATTGCGAACAGAGACTAAGTTCTGAATGAGATGGGGAGAAACAATGACATTATTAAGAGAGAGAGGTCGAGAGTTAGAAGGAAAAGGTGCAGACCCGACATGGGAGATAGGAAGACCAACACCGTTGCCGATGATGATACGAGAAGGAGTGGAAGTGGGATGAACAGAGGAGAGGTTACCCGGATGAGCGGACATATGAGCGGTGGCACCGGAGTCCATGATCCAATCACCACCACCGCCGGAGTAGGGTGGCGGCTGCTGCAGGGCCGCTAGAAGGGCCGGGTCGTAGTAGGGGGCGCCATATGCGCCGGGGGCGCCGTATGCGCCGTGTGAGGGCGCGGTAGGAGGGGCCCCGAGGGCGCCGCTGGCGCCGAAGGGCGCGGCCAGGAGCGCCTGGTGTGCGCTCGGGCGGGGGCCGAGAATGCCCGGGGCGGGGGGCCGCGGCACAGGCATGCTGTAGGCGTGCACAACCCCCGTACAGGGGTTGTATCCACCGGCCCAGGGTGGCGGGGGCTGCTGCTGAGGAGCCTGACCACCACCGCCGCCACCTTTGCCTCCGCCTTGGCGGTTGCCGCCGCGACCACGGCGGCGGTTGCCGCTGTTGCCACCGTTGCGAGGTGGCTGGGGTGGCTGCGGCACCGGTGCAGGGTACGGGACAGCCGGAGGACGGGGCGCCGAGGGTGGTGTAGAGGCGCCGATGGAGAGGCCGGCGGCGAGCGCGGTGTGGCTGGCGCGGGTGCGGAGGTGCTGCATCCGCCGCTCCTCAAGACGGAGGTAGGCCACCGCCCGCTCGTAAGCGGGGTTGGCCATGAGGGTGAGGTTGGAGGCGGCGTTGCCGATGTCCTCGTTGAGGCCGGCGGTAAGCGTCGAGAGGAGAAGCTCGTCGCCCACCTTAAACCCGACGTCATTGAGCTCGTCGGAGAGGGTCTTGAGCCGGAGGCAGTAGGCGTCGATGGTGGAGTCGTTCTGGTGACACCCAAAAAATTCCTGCTGCAAGAAAACAATCCGTTGGAGCTTGTTGTCGGTGAAGAGGCCATTGATCTTGGTCCACACCGTGTAGGCATCGTCCCCATCGCGAACGACGGTGTGGAAGATGTCCGGAGAGACGGTGAGGAAGAACCACCGGATCAGGGTGGCGTCGATGGCGAGCCAGTTGGCGTCGTGGGCGTCGGCGAAGAAGTTGGCGAGACCGTCCACATGATCACGAAGGTTGTACTCACGGAAGAGGAGGTTGAAGTAGGTTTTCCAGGCATAGTAGTTGGCGGAGGAGTGGGAGAGGATGATGGGAACGTGATCGGAGAGGTGGATGTTGCGGATGTCGGCGGCTTGGGGCTCATCGACCTCGGACCCGTAGGAGGAGGCGAACGGGTTGCTCGGGGCAGCGCTGGAGGAGGAGGTGCCGAGGGCCGACATGGCAGAGGGAGGGGGTGGCGGCGCGAGATGGGATCGGGGAGGGTTTATGGTTTTGGAGGGGAGGCGGCGCGGGAGTGGCGGCTTGGGAAGGCAGGGAGGGTGGGGTGGCGCGGCGGGGTGGTGGGGAGGGGAGGGAGGGAGGCGCGGCGGCGCGGGAGGGGCGGCGGCGTGGGACAGCGAGAGCGGCGGCGGCTTGGAGAGGCGACGGCGGCGCGGCTAGGGCTGGGGATCGAGGGTTAGGCTGATACCATGTAGAGGAATAGGATGCAACTCTCAATGTATTGATAGGTGCATATGCACAAGTATATATAGTACATAGGGCAAGTCATATCCTCAACTATACACAAGAAGGAGACTTGGAGTACAAGAATGCATGTGCTAAATACATATCTCAACAAAGAAGTTCACGGAACAGAAAACCTTGGGTTATGACAGACAATGGTGGAAAATTTATTGGCACAACAGGATGCTTGAGGGCGTTGCGGGAAGTCTTGTCAGCTAAGATGGAATTATGTCTGATGGATGGAAATTTCGTGGAAGACGATTTGGGAGACTTGAGCGTGTCATATAGTCGAATGAGTTCGGCTGGGTCAGACTGGGCAATCTGACGGGATCGACGCAAGTCGGTTGATACAGAAGACGATGGTGGGATCGACGACGATGATGTAGGAGCGTGATGCTGATGGTGACCGACTTCTGGGCGTGGAAACACGTGGCGCAGGCCTTGAGTGCTTGTGTGGCTTCGACAAGACTATGGTGCGGGGTTGATTCAAGACGGTGCACATGAGAGCTTGGAGTCGACGGGGCGCAAGGATGGACTGATCATCTACCATGGAGTCATGTTGAAGGTGGAGCTGGATTGAGGGGCTACGGTGTAAGGATCCAGAGAATCGAAGCCTATTCAGCGAAAGAGAAAAGCGAGTGGCACGTAGTTCGGACTGGAGCCCAGTGGTCTGATGGAAGCGTGGAACTCGTCATCGGTCGGTGATGATCGATGGTACTCTGCAGTGGGGGTTGAGTGGTGTGGTTTCACGACCCTTGAGACTCGACCGGGACAGCGGAGGCTCGACGCGGAAATAGCGGCGAGGCGTGTGGTACGCACGGGACATGGAGACGGGCCAGGGCTCTGGTGGTCATACATGTGGTGAGACAACTGCGAATTTGACTCAGGATGACTATAAGCAACGATGAAATTCTTTTAAGTTTCAGACGGGGCGGTCAAAAAGGAGCGGTGATGTTGAGTTCGGGTAACTCTTATGTGTGACACCCAATATGTGAGTTGTTCACTTTCAGTAGTTCAGTGATCAGTGTGTGATGGCGTTGGACTGATGCTCTGGAAGTTGGGAGCACAAGCTAGAGTGACAAGGAACTTAATTTTGCTCGAGTGTTGACTGTGGTCAAGAAAAGAAGGGACTACAAGTTGCAGGTGGAGTCACATGGAGTCTTTGGAGTAGCAGCGGTACTCATGGGATAAGATCAAGCCCAATGTACATGAAAGTTTGACGCATGGACAAATTCAGGGTGGTGGAGTATATTCGCCAAGGTGGAGTTTGCTGGAGTTGTGTCGAATATAGTGTACGAGGTAGGTTACAGTTGGACTTGTAGTTGTATTGTGTTTAGATAGGATATGGAGTCGTGTCCTAGTAGGACACTTGTATCCTAGGCCTCTCATATATAGCGGGGGTAGACACATGATGTAACCTATGCCAACATAATAGCACAGGCGCGCAAGGGAAGCCGGCGGCTTGTGCCGGCGCCCGGGTGGCCGGTGTGCGGTATTGTGACGGTGTCACGGGGAGGAGCGTCCGTAGTCAGGCCCCGGGGATGTAGCCATATCGGTGAACCTCGTTAACAAATCTCGGCAAAAAAAGGTCAAACACTTCTAGAAGCTTCACAAAACCGACTAGAATCTTCTAGAAGTTTTACAAAACCGACTAGAATCTTCTAGAAGCTTCACAAAATTGGATGAGGGATACCTAAATGAAAAATGCAACCTGCATGGGCCGGGCCATTTCCTACGTACATATATTGAGGTGGCTGATCTTAAGGAGTAGTTTGGTTGCTGTCCTCGGCGAGATGCCTGGGCAAAAATGTTGCCTGGCTTGCGCCTGCAATTTCGACTCTTCTCGCCTAGCGAGGCAGCTTGGACGTGTTGTTGTTTGGACAGTGGCATGAGCCTGAAGGGTCATCAGAGGATTAAAATAATATAAAAACTGATAAAGCAGCGAACAACCTACCTGCAAACCGCTAGTTTAGCTCAAGGATGATGCTCCCCTTGGCCCAGGCAAACAAAAAAGGACGTCTGGCAGGCTAATCATCTGCCTGCGCTGTCTAGGCCAGGCTCTCTATTTTTTTTCAGGACAACAACCAAACAACACTCAGACAGTTTCCAGCAAAGGTCCAGGCCAGGCATCATCGAGCGTGGACGCAAACCAAACTGGCTCTAAGCGTCAAACATGAACCAACAGCCTTGCAAATAGACCTTCTAGTTGAGGCCCGTGTGCGTCAACTAATTGGTGGCATCGCTAAAGCCACGGCAAATGTGCTGGTCCACTTTGCCCCGCGAGTGATTATTTTCGTTCTTTGAATTTTTAGTCGGTATTTCACCCAAAAAGGTTATTCATTTTTTTAGGTAGGTACTAGCACATATGCTCGTGCGTTGCATCGGGAGAGAAAAATCATCGGTTATGTACAAGCGCAACACCCTGAATTCGATAAAAATGTAACTTGTCCCGACCACCAAAGCGACCGACAATGCAACATCGGCAACATGGAGGCACTCGCCAAAGTCTAGAAATAAAAGCATATCAACAAGGCAATAATCACATATGACTTGCAGTACATCTAACAACATACAGGGGAAACCTTCTTATATTACCTTACCAAGCTATTTGTAATACTAATTTCTTTGCATAGATACTTCCAAAAGTGTTGAAAATAGCAAGTGAGAAAACACGACACATGAAAAGATTAAAAAAACTAAATAAATAAATGTTTTGCGTACCGACCCTTCTATTAAATTAAACTGGCCTTTATTTTCTAGACCACGGGAATATCATATAATCCTTCGATTATGCAGGTTTTTCGATCCTTATCTTCCAGCCCACAAAATCATCAACTCCTCCTCTAATTATGCTCATTTTTTCCAACACACAGGGATTTTAATTTACATTAGCCCATTATCCTTCAGTTATGGATGTTTTTTAATCCTTATTTCCAGCCCACAATATCATCAGCTCCTCCTTTAATTATGCATGTTTTTCCAGCCCGCAAGGACTTTAATTTACATCAGCCATGATCCTATAATTATGCACTCGTTCGGCCCACAAATACCCCTTTTTATAGCGTTGTCATACAGCATGCAAAGCACATCTCACCTTGTATGTGAGAGATCCTATTTAATTAGCTCACGATAGACAATGGTAACGTATATAAATTGATAAGAATCAGTTTTGTGTAGCAAGGTGGGACTATTCAACACGAAATAACCATAGTCGTAGGTTCAGAGTTCTTTTTTTATGTTCAGGCGCTGCAGAAGCTGGCCCAGCTGGAGCGCAGGGTTGTGTAGCCTTTGTGCCTCCTCCAATATAAATATAGTAAAATCTTTACAAATCAACAACTGGTTTGTGGCTGACTTGGTTAGGCAATGTAGAGTATGGTGTGTGGTTCTAAGCATGAGTCCCATTGAGCCCTAATATTTTTGCAGAATTATTATTGTATTGAATATACATCATTGTGGCTAGCCAGCAGCCCAACGTGAGGCCGCGTGCGTGTGTGCGATATATGAAAAGCTAGCGTATGTGCGTACATAAACGTGACACCAGACGGACAAAACCAAATAGCATACGTGAAACTAATCGAAGCGGGACCAAATGAGCCGGGACGAAATCAAGAATGCCACCTTCCTTTAATAGTTGGTATAGATATAGATATCTCTACTATCTAAAAGAAACGCAAGGTTCCGTTTCTCATCTTACGTCGCTCGGCATCGTCGTCCCTCGTCGCTCGTCCCGCGCAGCCGCACATGGGCCAAGCCCCACAAAGCCCACATCTCTCACGTCACACAACAAACACACTATGTAGGGTTCCAACCCCACCCGCCCCTCTGGTCCTCGGCCGCCGCTCGCCATCCTCGGCACCACCTCGCAATCGCGCTAGCCCACTTGTGCTCCTCCACCTATCGCTGCAGCCCGTTGCCCCGACGACCTCATCCGCGGCCCTCCCGGACGCGGACCAGGGACTCAACTGCGCAGCCGCAATGGACCTCACATCGGCCAGATCCGAGCACCTTCGGCGCCGCCTTCACATGTCTCCGTCACTTCCACGAGAACTACTGGTTCCGCCTGCTGGGTCCTGTCCCCGCCGTGGGTGTCGTTCTCCATGTTGTCCCGGTTTGGTCGGCCGCATGGGAAGAGGAAGAGGAAGGAGAGGGCAACACAGCCCAAACTCACAGCGGACCGCCTCTCCAATGACGACGTGGGCTTCTACCTCCCCCTTATTTGTTCTTAGCGTGATTTCATTCTTCAGCATCTGAAGTAGTAGACCATTTAATTAATTGTTGCCGATAGGCTAGCTCATATGTTCTGATCTAAAGTGGTTTCACATGTTTGTTCATTGATTGGGAAATGATATTGTTTCTTCATGAAGCATCACAAGAAGGTTGATTCTTCTCCGTATGTTCAAATCAATTGTTGATTGATTAGCCAAGGTTGATTTGGGTCGTCCATGTCTGCAAGTGTTCAATTGCAACCTTAAAACCAATCACAAAGTTGATTTGGTCCATGTACGACTTATTTTTTTTTTAGGTTTAGGTTATTGAGATTGTACATCAGTATGATATTTCTATACATGTTGATTTGTTCATTTGTTTAGAAGTATAAGAGGTGCAGAGCACAGGATTTGGAGGTACGGAGTTTATGATACAGTGACATATTTTGTTTTGGTACTGAACATCGAATTGTGTCTTTTCTATTTATGAACTCTTTGGATATGTTCTTTACTGGGCGGATCCGTGCACTGCCGAGACCTCTCTATCCATTGTAGCTCATACCTTTTGACAGTTGTTTAGATATTTTTCTGCATGCCCGTTTTGTTGATCAAATTTCTGATTTTATATTTAGGTAGGAGTATTTTATGAACTTACTCTTCTCCATGGCGCGTCCACGAGGTCAGAAATTTCATGCTCCAAATGTGTTTGGCGAGCATAAGGTTATTTGGTGATTGCTTTTGTCAACTGCCGGTTATGAGATTTGTGTGCATCATGGTTTGTCGATTCACGTAGTGCAGGTAGTAGCCATTTATTACAGAACATGCTTCGCGATGGAAGAGAAAGTAATTTGTATGTGTGAATCATGAAGCGGATTGACGAGTTCACTGACGCGCAGGTATGACTGCTTTATGCATTTTCAGAGGTTTGATGCACGGGCTGCAATGGTTTAATAAATTGAATCTTCTATCATCCTAACATTTGGTAGACGATGAGGCAGGTCAAATAGATTATTCTCACACTGCACACATAATAAATTTTCAGAACCTTTTGTCCGGTCAATGTTATGACTAGAGTAGTTCATCTAACTTTTTTCATACGGCCTTAACCAGTTTCAGAGGTTGCGGCGCAAGCATGTGGAAACATATGCAGTTGATGAAAAGGCTAATCTTCTTTCACATGTTTTTGTGCCTTTTACCACTGCAAATTTGTGTCCAATTTGTTCAGTCTAGCTATACCAATTTGTTTACGCAATTAACTATAAGATTGTCTGGTATGGAGGGTCCTTTATATATTTAGATGTCCCAGCCAGTTCATACTTGCATTACAAAGGTGCGCGTGTGATATTTGTGATGTGTTTTACACTAATTGAATGCAAGTAAGGTGTGCTCTTCTCCTTTTCAATTGCTCTTATCTATTTAGATGTCCCAGCCACAGCCAGTTCACAGTTATATTACAAAGGTGTGCGTGTAATATTTGTTTTGTTTTGTTTTTACACTGATTGAATGCAAGTAAGGTGTGTTCTCCTTCTTATTGAACAAATGAAATTCACACTTGGATGGAAGGATTTGTGATGTGCTTAGATCGATGATAAGATTCAGCAATAAGCATTTTTTTGTAAAAATACATATTATGATTTGGTTAGTTTATCCGCACACCCACATGCATAGAAGTTAGGCCTGTTCTTTTTCTTCGCGTAATTGTGTTAAGAACAGAGAAAACATAACTTTGTATATTGATAGCTGCACAACATAATACAAGTACTTGTTGCTTGAGTATTATTGACATTCCTCCTCTCTGACGTTGTCTCCATCATGACGCTCTAGACGACAGGTGCCTGAGATGGTCCCATCAGTATATATGCAGTGAAAGTATTTGCAGAAGTAGTGGCATGTTTCAGTAAAGGCGGTCGACAATTTGGCTTTTATTCAATTGGTAATAGAAGCGTGCACAAATGCGAGCAAGGCTGGGTCACCTGGGTGTCATTCTGTAGTTTCGACTGTCTTATAAAGTGCTAACATGCCATAATACAAAGCGCTAGGTAAAAAGTTGCTCCTATACTCTCTCATACATTCATTTGATCATCTTAACCCCAAGTGATCAGTTCTAATTTTCTTTCTACACCGGCTACGGTAATATTGATATATATGTATAGTTTTGTTTTTGTTTGAAGTAATACTGCTGATATGATTTTCCCTTCTTTTTATGCTTTTAGGTATTTGTATGATTGATCAGAACATCGAGCAGCAAAAGAGAGGAGAGAGAGGAGCTACCACGGTGGCCAGGTAAGTCGAAGATGTAGTGGAATGAGATAGAATAAGTGTGCACTCTACAAGCTTATCACGCCATGCTATTTGGATAAGTCACATAGCATAATTAGGATACGAGATACAACAAAATATTTGAGGGATTGCAAGGTGCTATAGGACTCAAACATCAATGGCGCTGATCATTTCAAACTTAGGCTTTATGATCAAATGGCAAGCATAGGGAGCTCTCATCATGGGAATCATATCTGAAGCGGCCTGAGGCAGTGTGTTTAGTCTCCATATCTCTACATCGCTACAGGATATTCACATAATGGAGGCATTGCTGGAGAATGGTGAGCCACTCTTTCGCTGCTGGTGTCAATGATGTCCAATTTATAGTTCTCTTTCCAGAAACAAAGAAATTCAGATGAGTAGTGAATTCATTGCAGACATACAAGGTGCATCAGCTGACACAAAATTCATTTTGTAGCAGCTTGCAAGTGACTCAAGGTTTGGCAATAAAAACATAGGGCACACAATATTGATCAATGCCTTTATTCATATGGTCCCGTAGCAACGCATGGGCATTGTCCTAGTAGATTTAATAATTCTATTAATCAAGAGTATAATTTTGTTAGAACATTGTTCAGTATGTCTTTAATAAAAATATATGTAGATATTAGAAAATGTCCATCGTATACTAAAAAAAACCAATGAGTATTAAAAAAAAGTTGATCGTATAATTAAAAATGTTCATATTAAAAATTGTTCAATCTATATAATAAAAATGTTCATCATATATTAAAAATGTATTCCAATATGTATTTGAAAAATATCCATTGAATACTGAAAAACATTTAGTACGTGCTTGATCTTTTAAACCATATATTTGGACAAGGATCATTGTTTTTCTCTCGTCCCTAGCGGCTGGAACCCTAGCCGTCGCCAGGAGAGGCCAATCTTTCAATGCCGTCCTCCGGCGGCTCCCCTCCACCGGCGACCTCGGTCATCGGTGGTGAGGAGGGTTGCTGGATCCACACGCGTGGATCAATTTTTTACGACCTCGATCGTCGGTGGTTAGGGGGGTTGCCGGATCCATATGTGTGGATCATTTTTTTTCTCCCTCGTAGTCTAGGTTTTTAGGTTGTTCATCGTCTTTGCTTTGGCGACGATGATGATGGCGATGAATAAAGATTCTTCTGATCCTTCCCTTACGAGGCCATTGGTCCTATGGTTGGTGATGGATTTGGAAACCAATATGTTCAAGCAAGGATGGCGTGGCAGCGGTGGCATCCTCGTGGTGGGCCTGTGTCCTCAGGCTCCACCATTGCGAGGGCGTTTGCTCCAGTGTCGGCGCGGAGCTTGGGAGGTAGTCCAGGAGCGGATGCAGATTATGTCTGCATCGACGACATCTAGAAGACGGAATATGTGTTGGGCTCGTGGTATGTGGATGGCAGGTATGGTTTCCTCCTTCGGCATCTTAGTCGTGGTGGGGTGCCAGATCTGGAGTTCGATGACATGCCCGGCGTGTTGCCCCGGTATGATTCGTTCAACGGCAAGGGCTTCACTTTTGGTGAGCCACCTTGGAGGTCCACATAGCTGCATATTAGCGACGGAGTCGCGTCGAGTACGGGTGAGGAGGTGATTCGTCATTCCTTTATTTGGTGGCTACTATGGTGATGCTGAAGGCAGGTGATGTGCGTTGGTGTCAAGCTCAGAGATGTTCTGCTATCTTTCCAGCTTTATCATGTTGGTCTTTACATGACTTGTACTTTATTCTTTATGATATGAATGAGACACATATTACCATGAGAAAAACCATATATTTGGACAAACTCACCGTATATTGCAAAACTATAAAAAAAGAAATGTAAAAAAACAGAAGAAAAACCAGAATCTGAATAGATAAAAAAAAAGAACAACCTTTACGTGGATTGGCCCTGTCTTAAGGAGTCTTCAGCAAAGCCACGACTATATGACGCACACATGTGTCATATAGGACTTTTCCCTTGCAAATTGCAGGGAGCAACTAGTTAATGAGCGCTCCTTCAGGAGCCTCACAACGATAAGCGCCATTTGACGCGCTCTCAGCCGTCCGCCACGTATCGCCCTCTGGATGCTTCCTCTGAAGTTATTTATTTTTTATTTTTTCGCATGTGTTTTCAGCTTTTTAAACGGTATTTTTCTCGGATTCTTTTGACGTTTTGGTTTTTCACTGGTCTTCCTTAATATTTGAACCAAAAAAATTTGCACGAAAAAATGTGTTTTATTTATGTTTTCTTCCATGGGAGTCACAATTTTGATTCCATGAGAGGCACAGTTTTGCTTTCAAGAGAGTCACGGCCGTGCCTCTCGGAAACGGCAAAAAAACATGTTTTTGTTTTTTTCCTTTCGCGAGAGTCACGGTTTTGCTTTCGCGAGAGATACGGTTGTGCTTTTGCGAGAGTCATGGCCATGCCTCTCGGAAACGGGAAAAAGACGTGTTTTCTGTTTTTTTCCTTCCGCGGGAGTCACGGTTTTGCTTTCGTGAGAGGCACGGTTGTGTTTTCGCGAGAGTCACGGTCGTGCCTCTCGGACACAGAAAAAATGTGTTTTTTTTCGCAGGAGACACGGTTGTGATTTCGCGAGAGGCGCAGACGTGCCTCTTTCGGAAAGGGAAAAACCCCGTGCTTTCGGTTCGGTTTTTCCGTCTTTTTTTTATAAAAAAAGAACTTCGTCAAAACATATCAACGTGGGATCTAGTTTTGAAGATCTCGACGCGAGGAATTCAACGGTGAAAACGGTTCGAGATTTGGACGCACGGTTTAAGAGATAAAACATTTTGAATAAACGAATCTACGAAAAAAGGAAAAACTCTCAGGTTGCAACAAGTGGTGCACATGCAGCGTGCCACTAGTCACAACCTGATAAGGTGAGAATGATCTTTGTAATGAGTACTCCTCAATTAATGATTTCGCAAATTGCATGATGGACATGAGGGATCGCGCATCATCTGGGCCAGCGGCCACTTGATAGAACTCTCGGTCCATGAGCAGGGAAGGAAGGGGTTTCAAAGGGAGAAGGGGACATAAGGAAGTCGGAAGCCCAAATGGTCCAATGGGCCTACTGACTGCCCATTGTCGGCCCAGTAGAATCGTGTGCTATAATTGTTTTTATTCATTCTCAAAAAAAAATTGTTTTTATTCGAACCATGGAGGAGGATTGCATGTGAGTGTTGCATTTCTTTTGAGCAAAATAAAAACTACTCCTCCTCCATGGTCCATTTGGAGTACATTCTAAGTTAATCCTGCTTTAAAATTGTATGCTCCATTTGAAAGAAAACAAAAGGACCACCGACGATGGGGTCGGTTTTGCTTTATGTGTTTGTTGCAGGGAACACCAACTTTTGGTGTAACGAGTTGCAACTAGTTATAGTTCATCATTTAGCTCGACAGTTATAATGCTTGACTAATATTTCAGGATAAAAATGTAGAATCTGCCCTTGGGTGGTTGGATTCGATGAAGGCGATTGCTATTTGGCCGAGTGCTTTTTATGTGCGTGTGCTGGTGTTGGTTGTGTGCATCTCAACTATATAGAGGCCGAGTGTGTGTTCATTATGTTTGTATTCTCTTGATGCTTCATTTTAAGTTAATAAAAATCAACATTTGCTGAAAAAAGCTCGATTAACATTATGTACCAAGAAATTGAATGAACCAAATAAATAAAGGCAATAACTCCCAAATCTGTGGTCGAGCTAAGCTAAAATTTTCTAAAATTGGTGCATTTATGAATTTACTGTTTTATTTTTATTTTCCGGAAAATAGTTTTCAAATCAAATATTTGAAATTGGTTAGAAATTTCTAAAGCGAACAGTTTTTTTGCCACATGTGCACTTACAACCATAACCCATCCATCATCAGAAATTATGCCAAGCAAGCTAAACTCATGCACCTTCACAGAAGAATATTTGCTATTCTACTCGCCCACTTTTTTTCACCTAGACCCCAGTTTTTCTATAAGTTTGCTGGCACACAACTCACAAAAATACCTAATATACCGCTCACTCCATTCACAAATATAAGCAGTCAAACTTTTTTGTGAACCAACTGTAAATAGAGACGCTTTAGTGTGTATGTTCACTAATTTCAGTTTGCATGTAGTCTATATTAAAATGTCCAAAATATCCTATATTTTTTAGCGGATGTAGTATTTGTCCAATTTTTTTCGAAAATGTAAGTCAGTTTTGAACGGGAATGTATCCGGTGCACCCGCACTTGTGGTGCTACCGGTGCACCGGATGCCATAGAATATTTTAAAAAATCTAAAAAAAATCTAGCATGTTAACACAACATTAATGTATGGTGTCATAAAATTTCGTATAAAATTTTAGAATATTTTTTAATATACAAAATGACAAATTTGAATCAGTGTGATAATGAGCCAAATCTAGGGCCCGAGTTATGTTATGTACTATTCAATGCTGAATTTGTCAATTTTTGTTTTTCAAGTTATGTTTTGAATTTTAACTTAAAATTTTGTGACAACCTACATTGATATTGGATGAGTGTGCTTAATTTTTTTTAGAATTTTTTGAAGATTTTAAAAGCACAATGTGAGATCGATGCACCGGTAGCACCACAAGCTCCGATGCACCGGATATTTTCCCAGCTTTGAACTTTCTAAAATGGAAGGCGCACGTGCTGTCCAAAGCACGAGATTCCATCCACGCTCGTCGTGAGATGGAGCGTATGCAATGACTTTGTCCATCTCGTAGTTTGACGCACGTGCCCCATCCTAACTAAGCTCAACGCCTCGACCAACCCCCGTAGCCATCCGAGAAATCAAGCAAAGATATATACGGCCGTAACTAAACCGCGCGTGCGGATCAGTGAAACTTCCAGGCGGGTTCGTCCCCGGCCGGGGCCAAGCCGCCGACAACGACGCCAACATTTGCTCCATGGACGAATCGATTTCACCACATGCTTGGTCTTGGAGTTGAGCAGTGCTCCTCGCCGATGGGTTTTTGGCTCCTTTGTTCGACTCCCCGTCTGCGTCAGGATGTCATTGTTACCCTGAGTGGTTGCTGATCAGCGACGCCAATGATCTCCTGGCCAGTCAAGGGTGTCCCGGGGCGGCCAAAAATAATATTTCCAAAAGAGAATCCGGCCGTTGGATAGAATGCAGGTGCTCTTCGTCCTTGAAGCTGGCTGATAGGATACCCCGCTGGCCTCTTATCTTAATCGTGATCCTCTTTTGTTTTGCTCGCTCGGCCTGGAGCTTCCCTAGTGCGGAGCAGGTCAGTCGCCGCCAATCATTCAAATTAAAATACGAAGACAGCATTAAGGCTTCAAATAATAAATACTTGAGAGGAGCTGGCGTGTCATGTGTGTCCCTGACTATCTGTCGCGTGGAAAGAAAGTTTTGTTTCCAATAACCAAATGGAACCAAAGTTGCAAGGCTCACCAGCCTCACTTCCCAGAAGAATAATGGACTAGCGGCATCTTATATTCCTTCAGTCCAAAGACACTGTATGTGTGTCGACCGGATCGGCACTACTGGTGTAAAGCGCAAACTGAATCTTAAACTAACGGCCACTTGCCATGCTTGACCAATAATGTGATGTGTCCCTTTCACTGGCTCCACACAATCATGGTTAAGGCAGAAACGTAATGATAATTCTTTTGGCTAATTCTCGATTCATTCGCTTTTGTATAAACAACGGCCGGCATGCCTTTGGCAATGCAAAGAGAAATTTAGGGGCAGAGTGACATTTTCTGATTGTCGTGAAATCAAATGTTTTCTTAAATAATTATTTGAACGTTTAGCTATAGATTAGTGTTTGATCATCTGAAAGAGCTCTAAAACTAACTTCTCTTTTGTGATGACTCTACCTCTACCCACCTCACGTCTACCACACCGGAGAATATCAGGTGCCCCCACAATTAGGTGCTGCCATACCCATCAGGTATAGGATATCCAAGTGGGTACAATGTATAGCATTTAAATTTGTAAAGAGGTAAAGAAATTAGTTCAAAATTCAAGTGATACTTACCCATGGATATAAATGTCACCAAGTCTTGTCCATGCTCATTGTTTTTAAGTAGGATACCTGCGAGTACCCATACCAATGGGCAAAATTGCCATCACTTCTCCCATAATTTTATTTTTTAAATAAATATAAATATTTTAGTGTTTCAAAATTTTCCGAAAAGCTATGAATGTTCACAGACAAGTGTCTACAAATATGTAAAAAGTTCAAATCAGAATCCAAAATACAGTAGAGAAACAAGAAAGACAAAACTAACATTCATAGTGTCACAAAAAGGCAAAAGGGCAAAACGGCACAATTCACATCCCTTTATCTAGGTTTCTATTGTACTCTCCCCTATATGGACATGCCAGTCAATGTGACAAGTGACATTGACATGGTTTCAACAGATTTTCAATTTTTATCTCTCAAACTTCAAATCAGACTCACAGTTACATCTTCACTATTGGACTCGTTGCTTGAAGGCTTCAAAACAACATCCCATGTCGATATTTTTTGATGATTTTTTATGGGTAGTAAAAGTTGAATTGTCATGTCACTAGTGATTATTAGGTTGTAGTTGTTTGGTTGGATTCACCACTACATCATTTCGAATGTGTGATACTATCGCATATTTTGATAACATTTCACATCTCTTCTCTGAGTTGCTAACAACGTAGACGTTCAATATTAAACTAACTAGTTAGTACCCCCACTTCGTTTCATTTTACTCTGCACATAAGATTTGTTTGAGTCAAACTATGCAAAGTTTGACGAAATTTAAATCTAAAAATGTCAACATCTAAAATACTAAAGTTATATAGTATGAAAATTAAATCCATGATGCATCTAATTATATTGATTTCGCATTGTGAATATTGATTTTTTTTCCTATAAAGGAGTTTGACTTCAGATAAATTCTATATGCAAACTAACTAACTAGTTAGAACGAAAATTACTCATTGCTAATATGGCAACCGACATACCATAACCTAGTAGTTTATGGTGAAGAAAAAGTTCATCGAGACACATAGTAAAAGTTGAATCTACTCTAAAGCTCTTATCGAGACAAACACATTGTTAAAGACAAATCACAAGTTGGATTAATGGTTGTGGTGACAAATTGCTTTCAGTTATTGTATTCAGCATGTGTGAGGTCAGCAAATCTGTTCCCATGCCGACAAATGCAATTTGTCTATATGCACGTGTTTCCCCCTCTCATTAGATAAAATTTCTTTGTAACAAAGGATAAATATTTTATACATAATTATCATGATTTACTTGCTATTTTTTATTGCCAATATGATTACATATAAAAATTGGATTGAATATGCCAACCAAGTCAAAACTTATTGGGTAATCAAAGAAGCGTTATTTTGTTGATCGAGTTGTATTTTATTTAGTAAACTAATAAAACATGGAGCAGCTGAGGCAAATTTCAAGAAAAAAATGCTGGAAAAATCGACAAAACAAAAAACGGGAGACGGCGTGAGGAGGATGAAAGCTGTGACAGAATTTTATGAACGTTGTTGAAGTAGGTGAGAATTTGCGTTAGACTGCTAAGGGAGTTCAAATTCGTAAATATCCTAAGAACGGGCTCGTAGCACCGCGTGTTGGTTGCAATAGAGTTTCTTTTATAGATTGCAATCTGGACTACGTGCGGAGTAAAATAAGTGAATCTATACTCTAAACTACGTCTATATACATCCGTATGTAGGCCATATTAAAATCTCTAAAAAAACTTATATTTAAAAACAAAGGGAGTACTAACGTACTGTAATCACTATTTTGAAATAAAACTTCGTTTACCTCGTAAGAAAAAGTTTATGGCCATGCTTGGATCCAAGGGACTATTTTTAGTCTGACTAAAACTAGTCTTTTTCAGAGGCTAAAGTTCCAATCACCCCTGACTAAAGAGAGACTAGAACTAGTCTTGAGACTAAAAAAATTTAGTCAAGGGAACCCTACTAAAATGTGGATTAGTCCCCTCTCTCCTCATTTAACTCCTCTTTTTTAACACATGCGAGTTCGGGATTGAAGGGTTTGGAGGATAATAAATGCTCATTAACTCATTTTAGTCTATTTAGTATTTGTATCCAAGCATAGGTGAGGCTAACAAGTTTTAGTCTCACTACTTTTAGTCATGGGACTAAAACGTATCAAGCACCCTCTATGTAGTTTTCAAACAGATGAGCCAGATGTCTGGATTAGCAGAAGCATTAAACTCACTAATCCAGAGTACACGCCACGTCAAACAAAGCGGCAAAGTCGCAGCCACCACCACCACCTCTTGGTTTCCGGCCACCTTCCGGTCGAACCAGCCAGACCCCTCCCACGTCTCCATCGGTCCGGCGGACCCGACCCCACAGGCCCCACCGTCATACTCCGCGCCCATATCCTCGCGCAAACTTATAAATTATTCCGTACACGCAAGGCTTGGCGCAGCCGCCCCATTTTACTCCAACCACTCTCTAGCATTGCTCCTCCCCGCCCCCCGCTATCTGCACGAGTATTTTCCCTCTCTCGCTCTCCTCCCAACGTAAGCCGAAGCCGACCCCTGTTCCACTTCCACCACCCGCCCCACCCTCCACCGCACACCACCTGCTCGCCGAAATGCCGACGCGGAGGCTCCTCCGCATCCTCCCGCTTCTCCTGGCGCTGCTGCTCGCCGGCTCGCCAGACGGCGCGGCCGCGGCGGGCGGCGGCAACGGGACGTGCCCGCTGGACCTGAGCTACGTGCCCACGTTCCCGTGGGACCCCGCGCCGTGCGCGGGGGCCGCGCCCAACATGACGGCCTGCTGCCAGACGCTGCTCTCCGTGCTCGCCATCGGCCTCGCCGGCCGGCTCCGCGCCACGGGCCAGTTCCGCGTCCCGTCCGCGGCGGCCTCCGCCGCCTGCATCGCCGACTTCGCGGAGGCGGTCGCGTCGGCGCCGGCCTCGCTCCCGGGCGCCTCGCTCGTGCCGTCCTGCTTCCCGTCGCCGGACGAGTTCGCCGTCTCCCCGTCCTTCTGCGCCGGCGTCACCACCGCGGCCGAGTACAGGGCCGTCGTCGGGAACGCCTCCGTCGCGGGCCTGGACGCCGCCTGCGGCCCCGACCTCTCGTCCTTGCCGATCTGCGACCGCTGCCAGACCGCCGGCATCGTCGCCACCTCCCCCCTCATCGCCGCCAGCGCCAACGCCACGACCGAGTCGCAGCAGAACTGCTTCTACCTCACCGTCATGTACGCCGCCGGCATCTCCAGCGCCGAGGGACCCACCTCCCCCACCGCCGCCCATTGCATCCTCGGCCTCGGCCTGTCCACCCCTCCCTCCCAGCGCTCCAAGTCCAACAACGCAGCCATCTACGCCACCACCATCCCAATCGCCTTCATCCTCCTCCTGTCAGTCCTCGCATTCTTTGTATGGAGAAAGACAAGGCACGCCAAGAACAAGAAGAGGAACCACACGATCCCTGAGGAGGGGTCGGAGGACCGGCGTCCGCACCTGAGGCCCAACACCGGGTCAATACAGTTCGACATTGCCGAGTTGTCCAAGGGGACGGACAACTTCGCGGATCGAAACCTCATCGGCCGCGGTGGGTTCGGAGTTGTCTACCGTGGCGTGCTCGCCGATGGGTCTGTGGTTGCCGTCAAGAAGATGCTCAACCCAGAAATGGACGGCGGTGACGAGGAGTTCACCAACGAGGTGGAGATCATCAGCCACCTCCGGCACCGAAACCTGGTGCCGCTGCGTGGCTGTTGCATTGTCGATGACGACATAGAGGATGGGAAGCAGATGTTCCTCGTGTACGACTTTATGCCCAATGGATCGCTCGAGGAGTTCATCTTCCGGGACAGAGTAGGAAGCAGCAAGCGGGCGGCATTGACATGGGCACAACGTCGCAACATAATAATGGATGTGGCAAAAGGACTGGAATATCTGCATTATGGTGTCAAGCCTGCGATCTATCACAGGGACATCAAGGCGACCAACATATTGCTCGACAATGAGATGCGGGCACGCGTGGCGGATTTCGGGCTAGCCAGGAGGAGCCGAGAAGGGCAGTCTCACCTCACGACGCGGGTTGCCGGCACACATGGCTACCTGGCGCCCGAGTACGCGCTCTATGGACAATTGACAGAGAAGAGTGACGTCTATAGCTTGGGCGTTCTGGTGCTTGAGATATTGAGTGGGCGGCATGTGCTTGACATGACGGCTTCGAATGGGCCAGTGCTGATCACCGACTGGGCGTGGACGCTCATCAAGGCTGGCCAGTCAAGGGAGGTGCTCGACGATGCATTGTCGACGTGCGAGAGCCCAAGAGGTGAGGCCATCGAAAGGTTTGTTCTTGTTGGAATCCTGTGCGCTCATGTGATGGTTGCGCTCCGACCGACCATCACCGAGGCGGTGAAGATGCTTGAGGGAGACATGGACATACCAGAGATACCAGATCGGCCGCTGCCATTTGGGCACAACTTTTTGATGTTCAGCGAAGCTGGGAGCAACTTCAGCGCTTCCCCGGCTATCAGTGGGCCTTTAATGGATAATGGGGACCATGCTTAGGTGATGTAATTCTTGTGTTTGTTCTGGTCAACTGAAGTCCAGAGTTGTGTGTCGATACTTCTTTGATTATATTGACTTTCTGAATGAGGCATTCAAATGGCCAAAATGGCATTCATGTCAAACTTTGTCACTTTCGCACCTTGGCCATCATCACTAACAAGACACACTGTAATCAGGATAGGCAGCAATTATACAAGCATCTTGGCAGGGACAGGAACTGTCTTAGTTAAAGGTTATGTGTTGGGAACCAACTAGCGCTGTTAAGTTCATCAAGCCAGACATGAAAAGGAAGATACATTTAAGGTTTCACAAGGAAATTGAAGGTAGCAGTTGTGGCCTGCAGGTAGAGGAGCTTCAGTTCACACAGGCCGTGGCAGGATTCGTTGGCCTACTTGTCTTCCTGCAAGTTGGGGTGGCTGGGCTGCAGCCGGAAGGTGAACGGCATCTGGGAAGTGAAATCCCTACCCTGATGGTACCCGAGCTCCATCTCCCTCATGTTGCTGCTCAGGTCGTCCTGCTGGTGCTGGAAACAGGAGGAGAACTTCAGCAATTTCTCAGCTTTTGGGTTACTTGTCAGCAAAGCAGAAAGTGCGGTTACCATTCACTGAAATTTTAACCTATGCAGTGAATTCTGTTATTAGAGTTTCGGTTATTCAATTGGACTGGGTAGAGGTGATTCAGTTTGCACGGTATGAAGACAGGCATGCTGTTTTGAAAAATAATGCAGCAAGGAACTATGTAGTGGCTAGTTATTTGGTTGCTGAGTAGATGACTCTGATCAGCCACATTAAGTACTGATCAGCGGTCTAACTGCATTAGCAACATTGTACTAAAACCAAGATCACGCCCTTGGAGGATATGATTATGCTCCATTTCACTTGTTGGCAAAAGCTGATGCATGTCTGCAGTTCTGCAGGATGATTAATTCTAGACTGAAGAAAGCAAGGAAGTGCTCAAGAATTACCATCCTCAAAGCCAGCAGCTTGTGCTCCTCCTCCAGCATCTTCTCCTGCGGTAAATCACAAAGGAGGAGCATGATCAGAATTTTCTTTGCCAAAAAAATGATCAAAATTCTTCTTCAAAAAACTCCATGGTGTACAGAAGGAAATGCAAAGCGCAGTGGTAAATTTAGTGCCCATACATTCCTCCTGTGCATCTTCCAGTGGTCCATCTGCAACAAGGAGACGACACCAACATCAGAGACAGACAACAATATTCCACAAAACAGATATGAAACACTTGCAAGCTCTGAATCTTTTACACCCTGCATTACCATCTTGTCCCTGAGGCTGGTCTGGCCGTTGGTGAGCGCCTCCTCGATGGCGATCAGCTCCTTGGGCTGCAGCGAGTTCACATCCTCGCCTTTCATATGCCTGCACCGTCATCAGCCGCCGCAGTCGAGTCATACTCATACAAACGTTGAAGCGCCACATGTAGAATTGGAAAGAAATCAAAGCTGGAAGCTGGATGGAACAACACTTGCCTGAGCTCGATCTGCATGTTGTCGTTCTCCTTCTTCACCCTGTCAATCTCCGCGCTGATGCTCTGAAAAAGAAAAATATTTCCAGGGTTTTCAGACTCTGAACATTTTTATTGGATGGGTGCTGAAAGAAACCGCTGAGGTAGATCAGGCAAGAACCTTGTGCTTCTCGTCCCACAGGATCTTCCCGGAGTTGGTCTGGTACTTCTCCAAGATCCTTGGCAGCCTGACATCAAAGGCAAAGTTAGCAGCTTCGTGACCGGTTAAAAAGAAGAAGAAACAGAGCTCTTGGCTAGAAGCATAAAGGGTGAGAGAGGGAGGAACGGGAGGAAAACTTACGTGGTCTTGGGCGTCCAGAAGTCGTAGAGCTTGCCGGCGCTGGAGAAGATGACGACGCCGACCTCGGCGTCGCAGAGCACGCCGATCTCGCGGGCCTTCTTCACCAGCCCGGCCCGGCGCTTGGCGAAGGTCACCTGGCGGTTGGACGAGTTCTCGATCCTCTTGATCTCGATCTTGCCGCGCCCCATCTCAACAAGCTCCTCGCTCGCCGAGAAGAAAGAAAGAGGACCCAGGAGCACCCAAGACCCAGAGGACTCCTCCCTCCCTTGTCTCTGTGGAGTGTGGACGCTTGGGAGCAGCAGCGGCCTGTGGTGGTGGCGATCTTTATGGGCGGGCGTGAATGCCATGGCTGGGGGAGGATGGGAGGAGTAAAGGAGGGTGGCTGCCATGGAGGGAATGGAGGTGAGGGGGCTTTCGGCTCGCCCCAGGGTCGGATGGCCGGAAATGGAAACTGCTCGCGTGCTCTGCTTCGGTTCGTTGCGGTTGGATTTTAGCTGACCCTGGCTCGCGGACTTGGAGGGAAGGGGCTCCCGTTTGATCAGCGGACACTTCACGCGCTCTCCCCATGTCTCTCTCTTTCCTGCTCTTTTTTCTCTTTCATCATTTTCACCTTTTATTTTTGCGGGGAGCGTCCTCTCTTCTTTTATTATGGTTCATTCATTGATTCATAGACTCCCTTTTTTTCCCTTCTCCTTGGCAGTAATTTTTTCTTGGATTATGTACTCCTACTTGTTTTTGGAGGGTGGATTATGTACTCTTTTTTTTTCGAGGATAACTTCCATTCTATTGATCAACTGTCAAGTTAGTACAAAGAACACCACAAGTATGTACTTTTCAAAACTCAAAAGTAAAGCTAACAACCTAAATCATCATAATTTAATTTTCATAGATTTTGCTTACCACATATACCTCATGGTCCTTGGCAGTAATCTTGTGGGAGCAGTGTTAGTGTGCTACACGTCCGACAATTTTTAATACGATGCTTGTGCGACGAAATTGTACTTGAGCAAGGATCATTTATCAGAAAATCGTATCATTTTATCAGAAAATCGCATGTAGGTCGGACGCAAAGAAATGTCAATTTTGATCTGGTAACGGCACTCCCTCTGTTGCACGATCTGAGGCATACAATATTCCAAATCAAGATATTAGTGGAACTTCATTGTTTGAGCGCTGCCATCCTCGTCTTCCAAAAGAAGGTCTATAATTCTGTCTCAAGTCAAATATAGGGAAAAATATCAACAACTACAATACCAAGTAGACAGTGTTTAGCGATACCAACTCTGTATTGTAGTTGTTGAATGGTTTTCTCTGTAATGTTGGCCACACTTTGCCTCGTTTGACCAACAAAAAAGTTAAGCATAAAAGTTGTAATTTATAAGCCGTCTTTTGGGAGATTTTTTTTTCAAAAAGGGGGACTCCCCGGCGTCTTTTGGGAGATGGAGGAAGCAACTTATTATCTCTTCATGTCAAAAGTATCAATAATTTCTCTTCCCACAAGATATTAAGAGTATTGTGGTCATTTCCTTGTTTTTTTAGCAACGGGCTCTTCCACGGATTTCTATTGGAGAACCAACACAAAAGTTAAGCACAATTTGTAGCTGGCTCTCATGTCCGTTTCTCTTTGCCAACGGGAAAAAACAAAAGCGAGAGGGACAAGAGTGCATCAATCAATCAATGTGATGAGAGGCTCGCTCCCTCCCCATCTCATGGGCACACGGCCATTCCAAGTCCCCATACTATTACAGTATTACGAAAACAGGTCTGAAGTAGGAGCTGTTTGGGAGGTGAAGAATGACAGAATGGTTTCCTTGATTGATTCCAAGTACAACAGAGGGTACATATATGGTAGCCCGATACAACCAAGGGAAGGCGTGCGGTAGATCGTGCACCGATCGTGGCGAAACCGTGGCTGACCCGGTCTGTCCGGGTCATCTGGCTAACCCCCCCCCCTTCCCCCCTCCCGCAGTGTCAGCGGCGGGCTCGACGACGTTGAGTCTGGCGCGAATGTCGAGGAAGGCTGTTGTGGGGAGGCCCTTGGTGAAGATGTCGGCAAACTAAGCACTTGTAGGAACATGCAGGACTCGTACATCATCGAGAGCTACTTTTTCTCTAACAAAATGAATGTCTATCTCTATATGTTTTGTTCTACGATGTTGGACTGGATTACATGACATGTAAACAACTGAAATGTTATCACAATAAACAACAGTAGCTTGGTGAAGAGGTCGGTGCAGCTCACTGAGAAGTTGACGAAGCCAAACAGTTTTAGCAACGGCATGTGCGACGGACCGATACTCAACTTCGGCAGATGACGTGGAAACTGTTAGCTGCCTTTTCAAAGACCATGAAATCAAATTATCACCAAGTACACACAATAACCAGAAGTGGATCGTCGAGTATCTGGACATCTGGCCCAGTCTGCATCTGAGTACGCTGTTAGAGAGGTAGGAGAAGATGGGGTGATAGAAAAGCCATGGCCGAGTGTGCCCTTGATATAGCGTAGGATGCGTTTGAAGGAAATATGCCCTAGAGGCAATAATAAAGTTGTTATTTTATATTTCCTTATTCATGATAAATGTTTATTATTCATGCTAGAATTGTATTAACCGGAAACTTGATACATGTGTGAATACATAGACAAAACTACATGTCCCTAGTATGCCTCTACTAGACTAGCTCTTTGATCAAAGATGGTTAAGTTTCCTAGCCATGGACATGAGTTGTCATTTGATAAACGGGATCACATCATTAGTGGAATGATGTGATGGACAAGACCCATCTGTTATCTTAGCATCATGATCGCTCAGTTTTATTGCTACTGCTTTCTTCGTGTCAAATATATATTCCTCCGACTATGAGATTATGCAACTCCCGAACACCGAAGGAATGCCTTGTGTGCTATCAAACGTCACAACATAACTGGGTGATTATAAATATGCTCTACAGGTATCTCCGAAGGTGTTTGTTGGGTTGACATAGATCGAGATTAGGATTTGTCACTCCGAGTATCGGAGAGGTATCTCTGGGCCCTCTCGGTAATGCACATCATATGAAGCCTTGCAAGCAATGTGACTAACGAGTTAGTTACGGGATGATGCACTACGGAACGAGTAAAGAGACTTGCCGGTAACGAGATTGAACTAGGTATGAAGATACCAACGATCAAATCTCGGGCAAGTAACATGCCGATGACAAAGGGAATAACATATGTTGACATTGCGGTTCGACCGATAAAGATCTTTGTAGAATATGTGGGAACCAATATGAGCATCCAGGTTCCGCTATTGGCTATTGACCGGAGAGGTGTCTCGGTCATGTCTAGATAGTTCTCGAACCCGTAGGGTCCGCACGCTTAACGTTCGATGACGATATGTATTATATGAGTTATGTGTTTTGGTGACCGGAGGTTGTTCGGAGTCCCAGATGAGACCACTAACATGATGAGGAGTCTCAAAATGGTCGAGAGGTAAAGATTGATATATTGGAAGGTTATATATGGACACCGGAATGGTTCCGAAAAGATTTGGGAATTTTTCGGAGTACCGGGAGGTTACCAGACCCCCCCGGGAAAGTTAATGGGCCTCATGGGCCATAGGGGAGAGGAGGAGGCAGGCCATGGGAGGTGGCGCCCCCCTAGCCATTCCGAATTGGACAAGGGGTGGGGGCGCGACCCCCCTTTCCTTCTCCCTCTCCCCCTCTTTCCCCCTTCCCCCTCTCTGTTGGAAGGAAGGGGGGAGCCGACTAGGACTAGGAGTCCTAGCGGGACTCCCCCCACTTGGCGCGCCCCCTAGGGCCGGCCGGCCTCCCCCTCCTCCTTTATATACGGGGGCAGGGGGCACCCCAAAGGCACATCAATTGTTTAGCCGTGTGCGGTGCCTCCCTCCATCGTTTACTCCTCCAGTCATATTGTCGTAGTGCTTAGGCGAAGCCCTGCGCGGATCACATCACCAACACCGTCACCATGCCGTCGTGCTAATGAAACTCATCGACTCCTTCGTACCTCTACTAGATCAAGAGTTCGAGGGACGTCATCGAGCTGAACGTGTGCAGAACTCGGAGGTGCCGTACGTTCGGTACTTGATTGGTTGATTCGAGAAGATGTTCCACTACATCAACTGCATTAAGTTAATGCTTCCGCTTTCAGTATACGAGGGTACGTGGGCACACTCTCCCCTCTCGTTGTTATGCATTTCATAGATAGATGTTGCGTGAGTGTAGAAAAACTTTTGAAATTGCATGCTACGTTTCCCAATAGTGGCATCCGAGCCAGGTCTATGTGTAGATGATATGCATGAGTAGAACACAAAGAGTTGTGGGCGGTGATCGTCATATTGCTTACCACTAATGTCTTATTTTGTATCAGCGATATTGTTGGATGAAGCGGCCCGGACCAACCTTACATGACCACATTCATGAGACCGGTTCCACCGACAGACATGCAACTAGTTTTGCATAAAGGTGGTAGGCGGGTGTCTGTTTCTCCAACTTTAGTTGAATCAAATTTTACTGCGGCCGGTCCTTGTGAAGGTTAAAACAGCAAACTTGATAAATCAACATTGTGGTTTTTGTGCCGTAGGTATGTACGGTTCATGCTAGCAGCCACGTAAAACTTGCAACAAACAAAGTAGAGGACGTCTAACTTGGTTGCAGGGCATGTTGTGATGTGATATGGTCAAGAAATGATGTGATATAAAGATTGTTGTATGAGATGATCATGTTTTGTAAAAGTTATCGGCAACTGGCAGGAGCCATATGGTTGTTGCTTTATTGTATGAAATACAAACGCTACGATGGTTGGCGGGACGACCACGATGCTATGATGGAGATCAAGGTGTCAAGCCGGTGACGATGGAGATCATGGCATTGCTTCGGTGATGGAGATCATGAGCACAAGATGATGATGGCCATATCATGTCACATATTTTTGATTGCATGTGATGTTTATCTTTTATGCATCTTATTTTGCTTTACAGCGGTAGCATTATAAGATGACCCCTTACTAAAATTTCAAGGTATAAGTGTTCTCTCTGAGTATGCACCGTTGCAAAGTTCTTCGCGCTAAGACACCACGTGATGATCAGGTGTGATAAGCTCTACATTCAAGTACAACAGGTGCAAGCCAGATTTGCACATGCGGAATACTCGGGTTAAACTTGATGAGCCTAGCATATACAGATATGGCCTCGGAACACTGGAGACCTAAAGGTCGAACGTGAATCATATAGTAGATATGATCAACATAGTGATGTTCACCATTGAAGACTACTCCATCTCACGTGATGATCGGACATGGTTTAGTTAATTTGGATCACGTATCATTTTGATGACTAGAGGGATGTCTATCTAAGTGGGAGTTCTTAAGTAATATGATTAATTGAACTTAATTTACCATGAAATTAGTCCTAATAGTTTTTTGCATATCTATGTTGTAGATCAATGGCCCGTGCTACCGTTCCTTTGAATTTTAATGTGTTCCTAGAGAAAGCTAAGTTGAAAGATGATGGCAGAAACTACACAGACTAGGTTCGTAACTTGAGGATTATCCTCATTGCTGCACAGAAAGAATTATGTCTTTGATGCACCGCTAGGTGCAAGGCCTGCTGCAGGAGCAGAAGCTGACGTTGTGAATGCATGGCAAGCTCGATCTGATGACTACTCATTAGTTCAGTGTGCCATGCTTTACGGCTTAGAATCTGGACTTCGAAGACGTTTTGAACGTCATGGACCATATGAGATGTTCCAGGAGTTGAAGTTAATATTTTAAGAAAATTCCCGAGTTGAGAGATATGAAATCTCCAACAAGTTCTATAGCTGCAAGATGGAGGAGAACAATTCTGTTAGTGGGCACATACTCGGAATGTCTGGGTACCATAATCACTTGACTCAGCTGTGAGTTAATCTTCCAGATGATTGTGTCATTGACAGAGTTCTTCAATCACTGCCACCAAGCTACAAAGGCTTTGTGATGAACTACAATATGCAAGGGATGGAAAAGACTATTCCCGAGCTCTTCGCGATGCTAAAGGCCGCGAAGATAGAAATCAAGAAGGAGCATCAAGTGTTGATGGTTAACAAGACCACTAGTTTCAAGAAAAAGGACAAGGGTAAAAAGAAGGGGAACTTAAAGAAGATTGACAAGCAAGTTATCACTCCCGGGAAGAAACCCAAAGTTGGACCCAAGCCTAAAACTGAGTGCTTCTACTGCAAAGGGACTGGTCACTGGAAGTAGAACTACCCCAAGTATTTGGCAGAAAAGAAGGATGGCAAGGTGAACAAAGGTATATTTGATATACATGTTATTGATGTGTATCTTACTAATTCTTGTAGTAGTGCCTTGGTATTTGATACCGGTTTGGTTGCTCATATTTGTAACTCGAAGCAGGGACTACGGATTAAACGAAGATTGGCTAAGGACGAGGTGACGATGCGCGTCGGAAATGGTTCCAAGGTTGATGTGATCGCCGTCGGCACGCTACCTCTACATCTACCTTCGGGATTAGTTTTAGACCTGAATAATTGTTATTTGGTGCTAACCTTGAGCATGAACATTATATCTAGATCTTGTTTAGTGCGAGACGGATATTCATTTAAATCAGATAATAATGGTTGTTCTATTTATATGAGTAATATCTTTTATGGTCATGCACCCTTGAAGATTGGTCTATTTCTGTTGAATCTTGATTGTGATGATACGCATATTCATAATATTGATGCCAAAAGATGCAAAGTTGATAATGATAGTGCAACTTATTTGTGGCACTGCCGTTTGGGTCATATCGGTGCAAAGTGCATGAAGAAACTCCATAAAGATGGACTTTTGGAATCACTTGATTATGAATCATTTGATAATTGCAAACCGTGCCTTATGGGCAAGATGACTAAAACTCTGTTCTCCAGAACAATGGAATGAGCTAGTGACTTATTGGAAATAATACATACTGATGTATACGGTCCAATGAGTGTTGATGCTCGTGGCGGGTATCGCTATTTTCTGACCTTCACAGATTTCTGACCTTCACAGATGATTTGAGTAGATATGGGTATATCTACTTAATGAAACACAAGTCTAAAACATTTGACACTGATCTAGGAGTGGATCACTAGACAACGGTCAAGAACATCCTAAAGTACCTGAAAATGACTAGGGATATGTTTCTCGTTTATGGAGGTGACAAAGAGCTTGTCGTAAGTGGTTACATCGACGCTAGCTTTGACACTAATCCGGATGACTCTAAGTCACAATTCTGATATGTATTTTTGTTGAATGGTGGAGCTGTCAGTTGGTGCTGTTCCAAGCAGAGCGTCGTGGCAGGATCTACGCGTGAAGCGGAGTACATAGCTGCTTCAGAAGCAGCTAATGAAGGAGTCTGGATGAAGGAGTTCATATCCGATCTAGGTGTAATACCTAGTGCATCGGGTCCAATGAATTTTTTTGTGACAATACTGGAGCAATTTCCTTGGCGAAGGAATCCAGATTTCACAAAAATACCAAACACATCAAGAGACGCTTCAACTTCATCCTAGATTTGGTCAAGGAGGGAGACATAGAGATTTCCAAAATACATACGGATCTGAATGTTGCAGACCCGTTGACTAAGCATCTTCCACGAGCAAAACATGATCAACACCAAGACTCCATGGGTGTTAGATTCATTACAATGTAATCTAGATATTGACTCTAGTGCAAGTGGGAGACTGAAGGAAATATGCCCTAGAGGCAATAATAAAGTTGTTATTTTGTATTTCCTTATTCATGATAAATGTTTATTATTCATGCTAGAATTGTATTAACCTGAAACTTGATACATGTGTGAACACATAGACAAAACTACGTGTCCCTAGTATGCCTCAACTAGACTAGCTCGTTGATCAAAGATGGTCAAGTTTCCTAGCCATGGACATGAGTTGTCATTTGATAAACGGGATCACATCATTAGTGGATTGATTTGATGGACAAGACCCATCCGTTAGCTTAGCATAATGATCGTTCAGTTTTATTGCTACTGCTTTCTTCATGTCAAATATATATTCCTCCGACTATGAGATTATGCAACTCTCGGACACTGGAGGAATGCCTTGTGTGATATCAAACGTCACAACGTAACTGGGTGATTATAAAGATGCTCTATAGGTATCTCCAAAGGTGTTTGTTGGGTTGGCATAGATTGAGATTAGGATTTGTCACTCTGAGTATCAGAGAGGTATCTTTGGGCCCTCTCGGTAATGCACATCATATGAAGCCTTGCAAGCAATGTGACTAACGAGTTAGTTACGGGATGATGCACTACGGAACGAGTAAAGAGACTTGCCGGTAACGAGATTGAACTAGGTATGAAGATACCAACGATCGAATCTCGGGCAAGTAACATACCGATGACAAAGGGAATAACATATGTTGACATTGCGGTTCGACTGATAAAGATCTTCATAGAATATGTCAGAACCAATATGAGCATCTAGGTTCCGCTATTGGCTATTGACCAGAGAGGTGTCTCGGTCATGTCTACATAGTTCTCGAACCCATAGGGTCCGCACGCTTAACGTTCGATGACGATATGTATTATATGAGTTATGTGTTTTGGTGACCGAAGGTTGTTCGGAGCCCCGGATGATATCACAAACATGACGAGGAGTCTCAAAATGGCCGAGAGGTAAAGATTGATATATTGGAAGGTTATATACGGACACCGGAATGGTTCCGGAAAGATTCGGGAATTTTTTGGAGTACCAGGAGGTTACCGGAACCCCACGGGAAGTTGATGAGCCTCATGGGCCATAGGGGAAGGAGGAGGCAGGCCACGGGAGGTGGTGTGCCCCCCTAGCCAGTCTGAATTGGACAAGGGGTGTGGGGTGCGCCCGCCCCCTTCCTTCTTCCTCTCCCCTCTTTCCCCTTTCCCCCTCTCCGTTGGAAGGAAGGGGGGAGTCGACTAGGACTAGGTGTCCTAGTGGGACACCCCCCACTTGGTGCGCCCCCTAGGGCCGGTCGGCCTCCCCCTCCTCCTTTATATACGGGGGCAGGGTGCACCCCAAAGGCACATCAATTGTTTAGCCGTGTGTGGTGCCTCCCTCCACCATTTACTCCTCCGGTCATATTGTTGTAGTGCTTAGGCGAAGCCCTGCATGGATCACATCACCAACACCGTCACTACGCCATCGTGCTGACGGAACTCATCGACTCCTTCATACCTCTACTGGATCAAGAGTTTGAGGGACGTCATTGAGCTAAACGTGTGCAAAACTTGGAGGTGTCGTATGGTCGGTACTTGATCGGTTGATTCGAGAGACGTTCCACTACATCAACCACGTTAAGTTAACACTTCCACTTTCGGTCTACGAGGATATGTGGACACACCCTTCCCTCTCGTTGCTATGCATCTCCTAGATAGATCTTGCGTGAGCCTAGGATTTTTTTTGAAAATTGTATGCTACGTTTCCCAATAGTGCTTCACATGGTAATAGTGAGGAATGCGAGGATCATGCATGTACATGCAGGCTTGCTGGACAGCGTAGGTGAGTTCAGGATGAGTGAGTGTCATATATTGGAGGACTCCGGTGAGACTGCGGTAGAGAGTGGGGTCGGAGAAGGGGTCGCTGTGGGAGGATAGTTTGGACCTGTCTCATCTGGTGTTCGAGAGGGATGGCAGTCGAACATGCCGGCTTTGGAGAGAAGATCGAGAGCATATTGACGTTGTGAAAGAAAAAAGTCCAGAAGATGATCGCGAAACGGCGATGCCGAAAAAGTGATGTAGAGGTCCAAGATCAGTCATGCAGAATTCAGTACGTAAAGAGAGGATGATCTGGTTAAGAAAGGAGTCAGAAGATGCTGTTAAAACAATGTCATCAACATAAAGTAGTAAGTAGGCGATGTGGTATTGTGAGTGGAAAATGAACAGTGATGAATCTGAACGAGAAGGAGAGAAACCAATTGTTTGAATAAAGGAAGCAAACCATTGAAACCAAGCCCAAGGGTGCTTGTTTGAGACCATATAGTGGTTTTTGGGGGTGACAGAGGTGACCAGGAAATGATGAATCATAGAATCCTAGTAGTTGTTGACAATATACAGTTTCGTTTAGAGAACCATGGAGAAAAACATTTTTGACATCTAATTGGTGGATAGGCCATGAGTTGGAAACAACTAAGCTGAGGACAACCCGGATCGTGCTCGGTTTAACTACAGGAGAAAACGCCTCATCAAAATCGATGCCGGCCTGCTGAGAATCACCGCGACAAACCCATTGAGCTTTGTAGCGAGAAAGGGATCCATCAGAGTTAAACTTATGCCGGAAAACCCACTTCATGGAGACAACGTTGGCGCTGGAAGGTTGAGGTATGAGAGTCCATGTTTTCTTGGGAAGAAGGGTATCGTACTCCTCTTTCATGGCACAAAACCAATTTGGATCCATGAGGGCAGCTTTGTAGGAGGTGGGAATAGGAGAGAGAGGATTAGATGAGGCGGTGAGGTTAAGGCATTTAGCAGGGAGGCCAAACCCTGGCTTGCTGCGAGTTCTCATGGTGTGGTCGTTGGTGGGAATGGGTACGGGAATGGCATTGGGAGGTAAGTGTTGGAAATATGCCCTAGAGGCAATAATAAAAGGATTATTATTATATTTCCTTGTCCATGATAATTGTCTTTTATTCATGCTATAATTGTGTTATCCGGAAATCGTAATACATGTGTGAATACATAGACCATAATATGTCCCTAGTGAGCCTCTAGTTGACTAGCCCGTTGATCAACAAATAGTCATGGTTTCCTGACTATGGACATTGAATGTCATTGATAACGGGATCACATCATTAGGAGAATGATGTGATGGACAAGACCCAATCCTAAGCATAGCACAAGATCGTGTAGTTCGTTTGCTAGAGCTTTTCCAATGTCAAGTATCTTTTCCTTTGACCATGAGATCGTGTAACTCCCGGACACCGTAGGAGTGCTTTGGGTGTACCAAACATCACAACGTAACTGGGTGACTATGAAGGTATACTACGGGTATCTCCGAAAGTGTCTATTGGGTTGACACGGATCGAGACTAGGATTTGTCACTCCGTATGACAGAGAGGTATCTCTGGGCCCACTCGGTAATGCATTATCATAATGAGCTCAAAGTGACCAAGTGTCTGGTCACGGGATCATGCATTACGGTACGAGCAAAATGACTTGCCGGTAACGAGATTGAACGAGGTATTGGGATACCGACGATTGAATCTCGGGCAAGTAACATACCGATTGACAAGGCACCCCCCTTGGCCGCCCCCCTAGGAGATCCCATCTCCTAGGGCTGGTGCCCCCCTGGGGACCCTATATATAAAGGGGGGAGGGAGGGCAGCCGCATCCTTGCACTTGGCGCCTCCCTTCCCCCTTGCTACACCTCTCCCTCCCGCAGACGCTTGGCGAAGCCCTGCCGGGATCCCTGCTGCATCCACCACCACGTCGTCGTGCTGCTGGATCTTCACCAACCTCTCCTTCCCCCTTACTGGATCAAGAAGGAGGAGACGTCACGCTGACCGTACGTGTGTTGAATGCAGAGGTGTCGTCCGTTCAGCGCTAGGATCTCCGGTGATTTGGATCACGACGAGTACGACTCCCTCAACCCCGTTCTCTTGAACGCTTCCGCTCGATCTACAAGGGTATGTAGATGCACTCCTCTCTCTCGTTGCTAGATGAACTCATAGATTGATCTTGGTGAAGCTGTAGATTTTTTTTATTTTCTGCAACGTTCCCCAACAGTGGCATCATGAGCTAGGTCTATGCGTAGTTCTCTTTGCACGAGTAGAACACAAATCTGTTGTGGGCGTAGATGTTGTCAACTTTCTTGCCACTACTAGTCTTATTTTGCTTCAGCGGTATTGTGGGATGAAGTGGCCCGGACCGACCTTACACGTATGCTTACGTGAGATAGGTTCCACCGACTGACATGCACTAGTTGCATAAGGTGGCTAGCGAGTGTCTGTCTCTCCCACTTTAGTTGGAGTGGATTCGATGAAAAGGGTCCTTATGAAGGGTAAATAGAAGTTGACAAATCACATTGTGGCTTTTTCGTAGGTAAGAAAACGTTCTTGCTAGAACCCTATTGCAGCCATGTAAAAGATGCAACAACAATTAGAGGACGTCTAACTTGTTTTTGCAGCAATTGCTTTGTGATGTGATATGGCCAAAAGTTGTGATGAATGATGAATGATATATTGTGATGTATGAGATCATGTTCTTGTAATAGGAATCACGACTTGCATGTCGATGAGTATGACAACCGGCAGGAGCCATAGGAGTTGTCTTAATTATTGTATGACCTGCGTGTCAATGATTTAACGCCATGTAATTACTTTACTTTATTGCTAAACCGTTAGCTATAGTAGTAGAAGTAATAGTTGGCAAGCAACTTCATGGAGACACGATGATGGAGATCATGGTGTCATGCCGGTGACGAAGATGATCATGGATCCCCGAAGATGGAGATCAAAGGAGCTATATGATATTGGCCATATCATGTCACTACTATTTGATTGCATGTGATGTTCATCATGTTTTTGCATCTTGTTTACTTAGAACGACGGTAGTAAATAAGATGATCCCTCATAATAATTTCAAGAAAGTGTTCCCCCTAACTGTGCGCCGTTGCGACAGTTCATTGTTTCGAAGCACCACGTGTTGATCGGGTGTGAAAGATTCTAACGTTCACATACAACGGGTGTAAGACAGATTTACACATGCAAAACACTTAGGTTAACTTGACGAGCCTAGCATGTACAGACATGGCCTCGGAACACAAGAGACCGAAAGGTCGAACATGAGTCGTATGGAAGATACGATCAACATGGAGATGTTCACCGATGATGACTAGTCCGTCTCATGTGATGATCGGACACGGCCTAGTCAACTCGGATCATGTAACACTTAGATGACTAGAGGGATGTCTAATCTGAGTGGGAGTTCATTAAATAATTTGATTAGATGAACTTAATTATCATGAGCTTAGTCTAAAATCTTTGCAAAAATGTCTTGTAGATCAAATGGCCAACCCTCATGTTAACATGAACTTCAACGCGTTCCTAGAGAAAACCAAGCTGAAAGATGATGGCAGCAACTATACGGACTGGGTCTGGAACCTGAGGATCATCCTCATACCTGCCAAGAAAGCATATGTCCTAGAAGGACCGCTAGGTGAAGCACCCATCCCAGAGAACCAAGACATTATGAACGCTTGGCAGTCACGTGCTGATGATTACTCCCTCGTTCAGTGCGGCATGCTTTACAGCTTAGAACCGGGGCTCCCAAAGCGTTTTGAGCAACACGGGGCATATGAGATGTTCGAGGAGTTGAAAATGGTTTTCCAAGCTCACGCCCGGGTCGAGAGATATGAAGTCTCCGACAAGTTCTATAGTTGTAAGATGGAGGAAAATAGTTCTGTCAGTGAGCACATACTCAAAATGTCTGGGTTGCACAACCGCCTGTCCCAGCTGGACATTAACCTCCCGGACGAGGCGGTCATTGACAGAATCCTTCAGTCGCTCCCACCGAGCTACAAGAGCTTTGTGATGAACTACAATATGCAGGGGATGGTGAAAACTATCCCTGAAGTACTTTCAATGCTAAAGCCAGCAGAGGTAGAAATCAAAAAGGAACATCAAGTGTTGATGGTCAATAAAACCACCAGGTTCAAGAAAGGCAAGGGTGAGAAGAACTTCAAGAAGGACGACAAGGATGTTGCCACGCCCGGTAAGCTAGTTGCCGGGAAGAAGTCAAAGAATGGACCTAAGCCTGAGACTGAGTGCTTTTATTGCAAAGGGAAGGGTCACTGGAAGCAGAACTGCCCCAAATACTTAGCAGACAAGAAGGCCGGCAACACTAAAGGTATATGTGATATACATGTAATTGATGTGTACCTTACCAGTGCTCGTAGTAGCTCCTGGGTATTTGATACCGGTGTCGTTGCTCATATTTGTAACTCAAAGCAGGAGCTGCGGAATAAGCGGAGACTGGCAAAGGACGAGGTGACGATGCGCGTCAGGAATGGTTCCAAGGTCGATGTGATCGCCGTCGGCACGCTACCTCTACATTTACCCACGGGATTAGTTTTAAACCTCAATAATTTTTATTTAGTGCCAAGTTTGAGCATGAACATTGTATCTGGATCTCGTTTAATACGAGATGGCTACTCATTTAAATCCGAGAATAATGGTTGTTCTATTTATATGAGAGATATGTTTTATGGTCATGCCCTGATGGTCAATGGTTTATTCTTGATGAATCTCGAACGTAATGTTACACATATTCATAGTGTGAATACCAAAAGATGTAAAGTTGATAACGATAGTCCCACATACTTGTGGCACTGCCGCCTTGGTCACATTGGTGTCAAGCGCATGAAGAAGCTCCATGCAGATGGACTTTTAGAGTCTCTCGATTATGAATCATTTGACACATGCGAACCATGCCTCATGGGCAAAATGACCAAGACTCCGTTCTCCGGAACAATGGAGCGAGCAACCAACTTATTGGAAATCATACATACTGATGTGTGCGGTCCAATGAGGTTGAGGCTCGCAGAGGATATCGTTATGTTCTCACTCTCACTGATGATTTGAGTAGATATGGGTATGTCTACTTGATGAAACACAAGTCTGAGACCTTTGAAAAGTTCAAGGAATTTCAGAATGAAGTAGAGAATCAACGTGACCGAAAAATAAAGTTCTTACGATCAGATCGTGGAGGAGAATATTTAAGTCACAAATTTGGTACGCACTTAAGGAAATGTGGAATTGTTTCACAACTCACGCCGCCTGGAACACCTCAGCGTAATGGTGTGTCCGAATGTCGTAATCGCACTCTATTGGATATGGTGCGATCTATGATGTCTCTTACCGATTTACCGCTATCGTTTTGGGGATACGCTCTAGAGACAGCTACATTCACTTTAAATAGGGCCCCGTCTAAATCCGTTGAGACGACACCGTATGAATTATGGTTTGGGAAGAAACCTAAGCTGTCGTTTCTAAAAGTTTGGGGATGGGATGCTTATGTCAAGAAACTTCAACCTGAAAAGCTCGAACCCAAGTCAGAAAAATGCTTCTTCATAGGATACCCTAAGGAAACCATTGGGTATACCTTCTACCTTAGATCCGAAGGCAAGATCTTTGTTGCCATGAACGGATCCTTTCTGGAAAAAGAGTTTCTCTCGAAAGGAGTAAGTGGGAGGAAAGTAGAACTCGATGAAGTACTACCTCTTGAACCGGAAAGTAGTGCAGCTCAGGAAAATGTTCCTGTGGTGCCTACACCAACTGGAGAGGAAATTAATGATGATGATCAAGGTACTTCGGATCAAGTTGCTACTGAACTTCGTAGGTCCACAAGGACACGTTCCACACTAGAGTGGTATGGCAACCCTGTCCTGGAAATAATGTTGTTAGACAACGGTGAACCTTCGAACTATGAAGAAGTGATGGCGGGCCCAGATTCCAACAAATGGCTTGAAGCCATGCAATCCGAGATAGAATCCATGTATGAAAACAAAGTATGGACTTTGACAGACTTGCCCGATGATCGGCGAGCGATAGAAAAAAATGGATCTTTAAGAAGAAGACGGACGCGGATGGTAATGTTACCATCTATAAAGCTCGACTTGTCGCTAAGGGTTATCGGCAAGTTCAAGGAGTTGACTACGATGAGACTTTCTCTCCCGTAGCGAAGCTGAAGTCCGTCCGAATCATGTTAGCAATTGCCGCATACTATGATTATGAGATATGGCAGATGGACGTCAAAATGGCATTCCTTAACGGCTATCTTAAGGAAGAACTCTATATGATGCAGCCGGAAGGTTTTGTCGACCCTAAGAATGCTAACGAGGTATGCAAGCTCCAGCGACCCATTTATGGGCTGGTGCAAACATCTCGGAGTTGGAACATTCGCTTTGATGAGATGATCAAAGCATTTGGGTTTATGCAGACTTATGGAGAAGCCTGCATTTACAAGAAAGTGAGTGGGAGCTCTGTAGCATTTCTCATATTATATGTAGATGACATACTTCTGATGGGAAATGATATAGAACTTTTGGACAACATAAAGGCCTACTTGAATAAGTGTTTTTCAATGAAGGATCTTGGAGAAGCTGCTTACATATTAGGCATCAAGATCTATAGGGATAGATCGAGACGCCTCATAGGTCTTTCACAAAGCACATACCTTGATAAGATATTGAAGAAGTTCAATATGGATCAGTCCAAGAAAGGGTTCTTGCCTGTATTGCAAGGTGTGAGATTGAGCTCGGCTCAATGCCCGACCACGGCAGAAGATATAGAAGAGATGAGTGTCATCCCCTATGCCTCAGCCATAGGATCTATTATGTATGCCATGCTGTGTACCAGACCTGATGTAAGCCTTGTCGTAAGTTTGATAGGAAAGTACCAAAGTAATCCCGGCAAGGAACACTGGACAGCGGTCAAGAATATCCTGAAGTACCTGAAAAGGACAAAGGACATGTTTCTCATCTATGGAGGTGACGAAGAGCTCGTCGTAAAGGGTTACGTCGACGCTAGCTTCGACACAGATCTGGATGACTCTAAGTCACAAACCGGATACGTGTATATGTTGAATCGTGGAGCAGTAAGCTGGTGCAGTTGCAAGCAGAGCGTCGTGGCGGGATCTACATGTGAAGCGGAGTACATGGCAGCCTCGGAGGCAGCGCATGAAGCAATATGGATGAAGGAGTTCATCACCGACCTAGGAGTCATACCCAATGCGTCGGGGCTGATCACTCTCTTCTGTGACAACACTGGAGCTATTGCCCTTGCCAAGGAGCCCAGGTTTCACAAGAAGACCAGGCACATCAAGCGTCGTTTCAACTCCATCCGTGAAAATGTTCAAGATGGAGACATAGATATTTGCAAAGTACATACGGATCTGAATGTCGCAGATCCGTTGACTAAACCTCTTCCGCGAGCAAAACATGATCAACACCATAACTCTATGGGTGTTCGATTCATCACAATGTAACTAGATTATTGACTCTAGTGCAAGTGGGAGACTGTTGGAAATATGCCCTAGAGGCAATAATAAAAGGATTATTATTATATTTCCTTGTTCATGATAATTGTCTTTTATTCATGCTATAATTGTGTTATCCGGAAATCGTAATACATGTGTGAATACATAGACCATAATATGTCCCTAGTGAGCCTCTATTTGACTAGCCCGTTGATCAACAGATAGTCATGGTTTCCTGACTATGGACATTGAATGTCATTGATAACGGGATCACATCATTAGGAGAATGATGTGATGGACAAGACCCAATCCTAAGCATAGCACAAGATCGTGTAGTTCGTTTGCTAGAGCTTTTCCAATGTCAAGTATCTTTTCCTTTGACCATGAGATCGTGTAACTCCTGGACACCGTAGGAGTGCTTTGGGTGTACTAAACATCACAACGTAACTAGGTGACTATAAAGGTATACTACGGGTATCTCCGAAAGTGTCTGTTGGGTTGACATGGATCGAGACTGGGATTTGTCACTCCGTATGACGGAGAGGTATCTCTGGGCCCACTCGGTAATGCATCATCATAATGAGCTCAAAGTGACCAAGTGTCTGGTCACGGGATCATGCATTACGGTACGAGTAAAGTGACTTGCCGGTAACGAGATTGAACGAGGTATTGGGATACCGACGATCGAATCTCGGGCAAGTAACATACCGATTGACAAAGGGAATTGTATACGGGGTTGCTTGAATCCTCGCCATCGTGGTTCATCCGATGAGATCATCGAGGAGCATGTGGGATCCAACATGGGTATCCAGATCCCGCTGTTGGTTATTGACCGGAGAGCCATCTCGGTCATGTCTATGTGTCTCCCGAACCCGTAGGGTCTACATACTTAAGGTTCGGTGACGCTAGGGTTGTAGAGATATGAGTATGCAGTAAACCGAAAGTTGTTCGGAGTCCCGGATGAGATCCCAGACATCACGAGGAGTTCCGGAATGGTTCGGAGGTAAAGAATTATATATGGGAAGTTGATTTCGGCCATCGGGAAAGTTTCGGGGGTCACCGGTATTGTACCGGGACCACCGGAAGGGTCCCGGGGGTCCACCTATCCCGGAGGGCCCCATGGGCTGAAGTGGGAGGGGAACCAGCCCCTGGTGGGCTGGTGCGCCCCCCCTTGGCCCCCCTGCGCCTAGGGTTGGGAACCCTAGGTGAGGGGGCGCCTCCACTTGCCTTGGGGGGCAAGGCACCCCCCTTGGCCGCCCCCCTAGGAGATCCCATCTCCTAGGGCCGGCGCCCCCCTGGGGACCCTATATATAGAGGGGGGAGGGAGGGCAGCTGCATCCTTGCACTTGGCGCCTCCCTTCCCCCTTGCTACACCTCTCCCTCCCGCAGACGCTTGGCGAAGCCCTGCCGGGATCCCTGCTGCATCCACCACCACGTCGTTGTGCTGCTGGATCTTCATCAACCTCTCCTTCCCCCTTGCTGGATCAATAAGGAGGAGATATCACGCTGACCGTACGTGTGTTGAATGGGGAGGTGCCGTCCGTTCGGCGCTAGGATCTCCGGTGATTTGGATCACGACGAGTACGACTCCCTCAACCCCGTTCTCTTGAACGCTTTCGCTCGATCTACAAGGGTATGTAGATGCACTCCCCTCTCTCATTGCTAGATGAACTCATAGATTGATCTTGGTGAAATCGTAGAATTTTTTTTATTTTCTGCAACGTTCCCCAACAGTAAGCAGCGTTGGGGTTGTGGAGAAGAAGGACGGGAAGAGGATGGCATCGAGAGGCGCTCGGAGGAAGAAAGAGGCAAGGAAGGCACCGCAGACGGGGTTGCATGAGATCGGATGCATGGTGTGGTGGCGGGACCCACAGAGGAGGAATCTGGGTTGTCGTATGGCAGAGTGGTGGGACGCGGTGAGCCTGGATGGGGGTTGGTGGATAGCGTCGAGGGGAGGCCGGGTGAATGGTGCTGGTGATTGGCTGTGTCGGGCACAGGGAGTCCCGACGATGGTGCATGCACAGGAGAGGTAGTTGCGGAAGGATTGGTGGGATCTAGTTGTTGGGATTGGTTGGAGGTGACTACGTGAACAGGGCCATTAATCCCATGCACGTCGATCGTACGGGAGTGGGAAATAACATAATTAGGGGCAGAAAGAGGAGGAGAAAAATCAGGCGTGATGTGGGTAGCGAAAGGGGATAGTGTTTCATTGAATGTGACGTGCCTGGAGAGAATGACACGACCAGTTTCCAGGTCAAGGCATCTACATCCTTTGTGGGATTCGGAGTAGCCTAGAAACACACAAGGCACCGGGCGAGGATAGAGTTTGTTAGAAGTAGTGGAAGAGAGGTTTGGGAAACAGAGACACCCAAAAAATCCGTAAACTGTTGTAGGAGGGCAAGGCTAGAAATAAGGACTCGTAAGGGGAGAATTGGAGGCATTTGGTGGTGGGTAGAATATTAAGAAGATAAGTAGCATGACGTAAAGCTTCAACCCTAAACTTGGGTGGCATGGAGGACTGAATCAAGAGTGTGCAAATGATGTCATTGATAGTGCAAAGAGAACATTCAGCTTTCCCATTTTGAGAAGATGTGTATGGGCAGGAACAACGCAGGAGAATGCCATATTGCAAAAAGAAAGTCGCGATTACGAGCATTATCAAATTCACGGTCATTATCACATTGGAGGGAATGAATGGGGAGAGAAAAATGTGTGTAGACATATCGCTGGAAATTAATAAAGAGACTATGAACATTTGATTTTGAGCGAATAGGAAAGGTCCATATATAATGATAATAGTCATCCAGGATTACAAGATAATACTTAAAGCCAGATACACTAGGGATAGGCGATGTCCATAAGTCACAATGCAACAATTCAAAGGAAAAGTACTACAGGTTGTAGATGTGCCAAAGGGCAGCCTAACATGTTTGCCCATTTGGCATGCGTGACACAAGGAGGAATCATGTGAGTCACGAACATGCAGAAGTTGAAATTCTTGAAGAAGGGTAGTCGTGGTGGCGGTGTTGGGGTGACCAAGGCGGCGGTGCCACAAGGAAACGGAGGCGATCATGGCAGTAGGTGTCGGTGTAGAGATCGCCGGAGCTATTGAACCGAGCTATCACCGCCTTGCTGTGGAGATCCTTCACAGATAACCCAAAGGGATCAAGCTCAACGGAAACTTAGTTATCAATAGTAAAATAGCAAACAGAGATCAAGTTTTTATTTAAGGCAGGAGCGACAAGAACATCACGAATCAGAAGAGGGGATCAAGAAGAGGGAATAGTAGTGGAACCAACATATGAAACAGGAACAGAAGAACCATCGCCTATAGTAATAGAGGGATGGATGGAAGATAGCGTACAACTAGATGCAGACATATGCGAGGATGCTGAAAGTGCAACTAATCCCGGGTGGTTTTGGTAATTCATAACAACATATAGCTCATTGAACTAATATCCATTCAAGATTAATGTTTCAGAAAGTTCAATGATTGCTATGGCATGGACTAGAGATGTGGACCCCTCAAAATGCGAAGGACAAGTATTGGCAAAAGCTCAAGACTCTTCACTTTCATTTTAATGATCCAAGATCACATTGAGTCCATAGGAAAATCCAATACTATTAAAAGGGGATGAGGTGTTGCTTAATGGCTTGCTTGCTCAAAATGCTTAGAGATATGCTCCAAAAGCTCTCAACCACATTCTCATTTCCACATATGTCCTAAACCTAAAGTCAAATTCGGCCCCAACAATTTGATCTATCCGGTGAAAGGATCGATATGGTTGACTAGAGGGGGGGTGTGAATGGGAAACTACCAATTTTAGCTTTTCTTCACAACTTAGGTTAAGCAACAAATAAGTTGTCTAGATGTGCAACTAGGTGAACAACCTGTATGATGCAAAAAATCACAACAACAAGTGCAAGCAAATGATACAACACAATATAAACTTGCACAAAGTAAAGGGAAGAGATAACCACAAGTGGAGCCAGTGGAGACGAGGATGTGTTACCGAAGTTCCTTCCTTTTGGGGGAAGTACGTCTCTGTTGGAGCAGTGTGGAGGCACAATGCTCCCCAAGAAGCCACTAGGGCCACCGTATTCTCCTCACGCCTTCACACAATGCGAGAAAGTGATTCCACTAGTGGTGTGCTACCTCTTGAGCATGTGTTGGTTTTCCCTTGAAGAGGAAAGGGTGATGCAGCAAAGTAGCGTAAGTATTTCCCTCAGTTTTTGAGAACCAAGGTATCAATCTAGTAGGAGGCTACACTCAAATCCCTTGTACCTACACAAACAAATAAGAACCTTGCAACCAATGCGATAAAGGGGTTGTCAATCCCTTCACAGCCACTTGCAAAAGTGAGATCTGATAGAGATAATAAGATAAATATTTTTGGTATTTTTATGATATAGATTGGAAAGTAAAGATTGGAAGATAAAATAGATCGGAAACTTATATGATGGAAAATAGACCCGAGGCCCATAGGTTTCACTAGTGGCTTCTCTCAAGTTAGCATAAGTATTATGGTGGGTGAACAAATTACTGTCGAGCAATTGATAGAAAAGTGCATAGTTATGAGAATATCTAGGCATGATCATGTATATAGGCATCACATCCGCGACAAGTAGATCGAAATGATTCTGCATCTACTACTATTACTCCACACATCGACCGCTATCCAGCATGCATCTAGAGTATTAAGTTCATAAGAACAGAGTAACGCATTAGGCAAGATGACATGATGTAGAGGGATAAACTCAAGCAATATGATATAAACCCCATCTTTTTATCCTCGATGGCAACAATACAATACGTGCCTTGCTGCCCCTGCTATCACTGGGAAAGGACACCGCAAGATTGAACCCAAAGCTAAGCACTTCTCCCATTGCAAGAAAGATCAATCTAGTAGGCCAAACCAAATTGATAATTCGAAGAGACTTGCAAAGATAACAAATCATACATAAAAAAAATTCAGAGGAGACTCAAATATTGTTCATAGATAATCTTGATCATAAACCCACAATTCATCGGATCTCGACAAACACACCGCAAAAAGTATTACATCGAATAGATCTCCAAGAAGATCGAGGAGAACTTTGTATTGAGATCCAAAGAGAGAGAAGAAGCTATCTAGCTAATAACTATGAACCCGAAGGTCTGAGGTAAACTACTCACACTTCATCGAAGAGGCTATGGTGTTGATGTAGAAGCCCTCCATGATTGATTCCCCCTCCGACGGAGTGCCGGAAAAGGCCCCAAGATGGGATCTCATAGGTACAGAAGGTTGCGGCAGTGGAAATAGGGTTTCGTGGTGCTCTCGGATGTTTTCAGGGTATATGAGTATATATAGGCGAAAGAAGTCGGTCAGGGGAGCCACGAGGGGCCCATGAGGGTGGGGGCGCGCCTCCCTGCCTCGTGGCTGCCTCGTTTCTTTCTTGACGTCCACTCCAAGTCTCCTGGATTGCGTTTGTTCCAAAAATAACTCCCCCGAAGGTTTCATTCCGTTTGGACTCCGTTTGATATTCCTTTTATGCGAAACACTGAAATAGGCAAAAAACAACAATTTGGACTGGGCCTCCGGTTAATAGGTTAGTCCCAAAAATAATATGAAAGTGCATAGTAAATCCCATTAAACATCCAAAATAGGTAATATAATCGCATGGAACAATAAAAAATTATAGATACATTGAAGACGTATCAAACATCCCCAAGCTTAATTCCTGCTCGTCCTTGAGTAGGTAAATGATAAAAACAGAATTTTTGATGTGGAATGCTACCTAACATAATTTTCAATATAATTTTCTTTATTGTGGCATGAATGTTCAGATCCTAAAGATTCAAGATAAAAGTTTAATGTTGACATAAAAAAAATACTTCAAGCATACTAACTAAGCAATCATGTCTTCTCAAAATAACATGGCCAAAGAAAGTTCATCCCTACAAAATTATATAGTTTGGTCATGCTACATTTTCGTCACACAAAATATTCAAATCATGCACAAACCCGGTTTCAGCCAAGCAATTGGTTCATACTTTTTTAACGCGCTTCAGCATTTTCAATCCTCACGCAATACATGAGCGTAAGCCGTGGATATAGCACTATGGGTGGAATAGAATATAATGATGGGGGTTATGTGGAGAAGACAAAAAAGGAGAAAGTCTCACATTGACGCGGCTAATCAACGGGGTAGGGAGATGCCCATCAATTGATGTCAATGCAAGGAGTAGGGATTTCCATGCAACGGATGCACTAGAGCTATAAATGTATGAAAGCTCAACAAAAGAAACTAAGTGGGTGTGCATCCAACTTGCTTGCTAACGAAGACGTAGGGCATTTGAGGAAGCCCATTGTTGGAATATACAAGCCAAGTTCTACAATGAAAAATTCCCACTAGTATATGAAAGTGACAAAACAAGAGACTCTCTATCATAAAGATCATGGTGCTACTTTGAAGCACAAGTGTGGAAAAAAAGATAGTAGCATTGTCCCTTTTATTTCTCCCACTTTTTTTATTTGGCCTTTCCTTTTTTTGCCTTTCTTTTTCTTTCTTTGGGACAATGCTCTATTAATGATGATCATCACACTTCTATTTATTTACAACTCAATGATTACAACTCAATACTAGAACAAAATATGACTCTATATGAATGCCTCCGGCGGTGTACCGGGATGGGAAATGAAACAAGAGTGACATGTATGATAAATTATGCATGGTGGCTTTGCCACATATACGATGTCAACTACATGATCATGCAAGGCAATATGACAATGACGAAGCGTGTCATAATAAATGAAATGGTGGAAAGTTGCATGGCAATATATCTCAGAATGGCTATGGAAATGCCATAATAGGTAGGTATGGTGGCTATTTTGAGGAAGATATAAGGAGGTTTATGTGTGATAGAGCGTATCGTATCACGGGGTTTGGATGCACCAGCGAAGTTTGCACCAACTCTCAAGGTGAGAAAGGGAATGCACGGTACCGTAGAGGCTAGAAAATTGCGGAAGGGTAAGAGTGCGTATAATCCATGGACTCAACATTAGCCATAAAGAACTCATAAACTTATTGCAAAAATTTATTAGCCCTCGAAGCAAAGTACTACTATGCATGCTCCTAGGGGAAGGGTTGGTAGGAGTTAACCATCGCGCGATCCCGACCTCCACTCATAAGGAAGGCAATCAAAGAACACCTCATGTTTGAAATTTGTTACACAACGTTTACCATACGTGCATGCTACGGGACTTGCAAACTTCAACACAAGTATTTCTCAAATTCATAATTACTCAACTAGCACGAATCTAAATACCATCTTCATATCTCAAAACAATCATCAAGTATCAAACTTCTCATAGTATTCAATGCACTTTTTATGAAATTTTTTATTATACCAATCTTGGACGTCTATCATATTAGGACTAATTTTATAACCAAAGCAAATTACCATGTTGTTCTAAAAGAATCTCAAAATAATATAAGTGAAGCATGAGAGATCAATAATTTCTATAAAATAAAACCACCACCGTGCTCTAAAAAGATATAAGTGAAGCACTAGAGCAAAATCATCTAGCTCAAAAGATATAAGTGAAGCACATAGAGTATTCTAATAAATTCCGATTCATGTGTATCTCTCCCAAAAGGTGTGTACAGAAACGATGATTGTGGTAAACTAGAAAGCAAAGAATCAAATCATACAAGACGCTCCAAGCAAAACACATATCATGTGGTGAATAAAAATATAGCATCAAGTAAAGTTACCGATGGATGAAGACGAAAGAGAGGATGCCTTCTGGGGCATCCCCAAGCTTAGGCTTTTGGTTGTCCTTGAATTTTACCTTGGGGTGCATTGGTCATCCCCAAGCTTAGTCTCTTTCCACTCCTTATTCCATAATCCATCAAATCTTTACCCAAAAACTTGAAAACTTCACAACACAAAACTCAATAGAAAATCTCATGAGCTCCGTTAGCGAAATAAAACAAACCACCACTTTAAGTTACTGTAATTAACTCATTATTTATTTATATTGGTGTTAAACCTACTGTATTCCAGCTTCTCTACGGTTCATACCCCCCTATACTAGCCATAGATTCATCAAAATAAGCAAACAACACACGAAAAACAGAATCTGTCAAAAAACAGAACAGTCTGTAGAAATCTGTAACTCTCGAATACTTCTGGAACCCCCAAAATTCTAACAAAATAGGAAGTCCTAGAAAATTTGTTTATTAATCTTCTTCAAAAAGAATCAACTGAAAATCACATTTCTGTGATTTATGAAAATTATTCTCGTGCGTGCAAAAGTTTCTATTTTTCAGCAAGATCAAATTAACTATCACCCAAGAAGATCCTATAGGTTTTACTTGGCACAAACACTAATTGAAAAATAAAACCACATCTAACCATAGTCTAGATGAATTATTTATTACTAAGAAGGAACAAAAAGCAAAGAACAAAAATAAAATTGTGTTGCCTCCCAACAAGCGCTATCGTTTGACGCCCCTAGCTAGGCATAAAAGCGAGAATAGATCTAAGTATTGCCATCCTTGGTATTGGGAAAGAAAAGAGAAAATTTCTTATCTATAGCATTTATCTTTCTATTTTTGGAAAGCACATTGCCATTAATGGTGGAAGAAAGATTAAGCACGCTACAGAAATTTGCATCTAAGCTAGTCTTCATCTCTTTGATAATTTTGTTTTGATAAAAGCATAAAAGAGAGGTGGATTCAACCTTCTCACTCATGGGGTGACCAAATATAGTTTTCATATATTCATAGGTATCTATAGCATCCCCCTCAAGAAAACCTTCTTCAAAAATAGAATCTAAAACTTCTTGAACAAAGAGGGTAAGCCAACATAAAAGCTTTTTAGGTATATCTCAATTTGATATTGTGGCACATAGCTAGCTCGGATCCTTAATAGCCTGTCCCAAGCATCTTTTGAAGACTCACCAAGTAAATAACGAAAACTTCCAGGATCACCTTCATCGAAATTATTCAAACTCTCATTGATAACCCCGGTAGGTCTTTCCATAGCGTCACTATTTATGAGCTTAGAGAGGGGACAGAGGGACTATCCAAAGTACTAAAACCCAGGAGAGAACCCTTAGCCCTTTTCGATTCAGCCATGGCGAAGGAAAGACAAATGATAAAGAGGCGAAGAAAAGGCAAAGGTGAAGTGGGGGGGGGGGAGGAAAACAAGAGGCAAATGGCAAATAATGTAATGCGAGGGATAAGAGTTTGTGATGGGTACTTGGTATGTCTTGACTTGTGCATAGACTCCCCGACAACAGCGTCAGAAATCCTTCTTGCTACCTCTTGAGCATGCGTTGGTTTTCCCTTGAAGAGGAAAGGGTGATGTAGCAAAGTAGCGTAAGTATTTCCCTCAGTTTTTGAGAACCAAGGTATCAATCTAGTAGGAGGCTACACTCAAATCCCTCGTACCTACACAAACAAATAAGAACCTTGCAACCAACGCGATAAAGGGGTTGTCAATCCCTTCACGTCCACTTGCAAAAGTGAGATCTGAAAGAGATAATAAGATAAATATTTTTTGTATTTTTATGATATAGATTGGAAAGTAATGATTGCAAGATAAAATAGATCGGAAACTTATATGATGGAAAATAGACCCGGGGGCCATAGGTTTCACTAGTGGCTTCTCTCTAGATAGCATAAGTATTATGGTGGGTGAACAAATTACTATCGAGCAATTGATAGAAAAGTGCATAGTTATGAGAATATCTAGGCATGATCATGTATATAGGCATCACGTCCGCGACAAGTAGATCGAAATGATTCTGCATCTACTACTATTACTCCACACATCAACCGCTATCCAGCATGCATCTAGAGTATTAAATTCATAAGAACAGAGTAACCATTAGGCAAGATGACATGATGTAGAGGGATAAACTCAAGCAATATGATATAAACCCCATCTTTTTATCCTCGATGGCAACAATACAATATGTGCCTTGCTGCCCCTGCTGTCACTGGGAAAGGACACCACAAGATTGAACCCAAAGCTAAGCACTTCTCCCATTGCAAGAAAGATCAATCTAGTAGGCCAAACCAAACTGATAATTCGAAGAGACTTGCAAAGATAACAAATCATACATAAAAGAATTCAGAGGAGATTCAAATATTGTTCATAGATAATCTTGATCATAAACCCACAATTCATCGGATCTCGACAAACACACCTCAAAAAGTATTACATGAATAGATCTCCAAGAAGATCAAGGAGAACTTTGTATTGAGATCCAAAGAGAGAGAAGAAGCCATCTAGCTAATAACTATGGACCCAAAGGTCTGAGGTAAACTACTGACACTTCATCGGAGAGGCTATTGTGTTGATGTAGAAGCCCTCCGTGATCGATTCCCCCTCCGGGGGAGCGCCGGAAAAGGCCCCAAGATGGGATCTCACGGGTACAGAAGGTTGCGGCGGTGGAAATAGGGTTTCGTGGTGCTCTCAGATGTTTTCAGGGTATATGAGTATATATAGGCGAAAGAAGTCGGTCAGGGGAGCCACGAGGGGCCCACGAGGGTGGGGGGCGCGCCTCCCTGCCTCGTGGCCGCCTCGTTTCTTTCTTTACGTCCACTCCCAAGTCTCCTGGATTGCGTTTGTTCCAAAAATAACTCTCCCGAAGGTTTCATTCCGTTTGGACTCCGTTTGATATTCCTTTTCTGCAGAACACTGAAATAGGCAAAAAACAGCAATTTGGACTGGGCCTCCGGTTAATAGGTTAGTCCCAAAAATAATATAAAAGTGCATGGTAAAGCCCATTAAACATCCAAAACAGGTAATATAATAGCGGGAATAATAAAAAATTATAGACACGTTGGAGACGTATCATGGTGCCCTTGAAGGCGGCGACTGGACCTTTACAAACAAGGTTGGGGCAATCTCCACAACTTGATTGGAGGCTCCCAACGATACCACAGAGCTTCACCATAATGGAACGTGGCTCCGAGGTGACCTCAACCTTCTAGGGTGCTCACACCCAAGAGTAACAAGATCCGCAAGGGATTAGTGGGGGAATCAAATTTCTCTTGGTGGAAGTGTAGATCCCGGCCTTCTCAACCAATCCTTAGAAAATCAACAAGTTTGATTGGCTAGGGAGAGAGATCAGGTGAAAATGAGCTTTGGAGCAACAATGGAGCTTGGGCGAAAAGAGGCAAGTCAACTTGGAGAAGAAGACCTCCTTTTATAGTGGCAGAACCAATCCAACCATTACCCCCTCTTCAGCCTACACAGAGCGGTACTACTGCTCACTGGGGCGGTACTACTGCTGCTAGCAGCGGTACTACTGCGATCACCAGCGGTATTACCGTGGAGACTGAGAGCATAGGCATAAGAGGGAGAACGGGAGAAAGAAGGAGGGTTTGGGCTGCACCAGTAGCGGTGGTAGCCGCGGTACTACCGCTCATGGGCGGTACTACCGCTGCTACAGCCGCACAACCCGACACGCGAAAAGACATCCTCAAATTGAGGCAGTAGTAGTGCTGAACCAGGATGGTACTGCCGCCGATGCACACAAGCGGTACTACCACTGTGGGACAGCGGTACTGCCGCTTGAGGACCATGGGCGGTACTACCGCTTTGGCTGCGGTACAACCGCTATCTCCTCACAATCTCCACTTCCATTGAAACGACAAACTCCAAGGAGAGGAAAGGATCTAGGGTGCAAAAAGAAGTGTACGTGTTGATTCCACCCTAGCCTTTCCAATGCGGACCCCCTCTTGATAGTACGGTGTCTCCTACGACTCAAGTCCACCAACCGAAACGAAAGAGACTACACCGTCTTCATTTAAAGCTCTGAGGGGAAAGAATCGTCTCGTGCCAATGAATGAATCTCTGAAAAACTCAACGCACACAATTAGTCTGCAAAAGCATTGTCATCAATCACCAAAACTACTTATAAAGAGACATGCCCTAACAATCTCCCCCTTTTTGGTGGATTGATGACAACACGGAATTTGCACAAAGGCATGACATAATAAGTGAATCCCAGAGACTACAAAATATAGACGGGGCTCCCCTAGATGTGTGCACTTAATAAGAGGTGCCTTTGGATTGCAAAGTACACACATTAGGATCAACACTCCCTGTCGGGGGGATGAACCCCGGGCAGGCAACGGAACCCGGATCTATTTCAAAAATAGCGGGGCCCGCATCGCCCCGCAAACTGGCGTGCGCCAGGCCTGGTCGCTCAACCAGGCAAGGCCCGCAACCCGGCCAAGACCCTCGACTCGGCAAGGTACGTTGACCCGGCCGTAGGAGCTGGCACAAGGCAATTCAACCCGGCACAACCGTGGCTTCCCCAACAAGCCAACCCACCCGTGGCGTCCACGGCAACCCAGCCACGGGTCAGCTCCCGTCCCATCCAGGCCGTACGATGGGACGAGACCTCAATCACCGATGACCAAGACTATAGTGCTCCCGCCCATGCCCGTGGTCAGCCAGAGCGTGGCAACAGTGCCCCTTACCTACCCGCTGACCAGGGCTGGCGCGACAGCAGTGTTCCCGCCCTCACCGCTGACGACAGCAAGCGGCGGCCTGACGGAGAACACTGTGCGCGGCTCGACTCGGCCATGCCATGACGATCGACAAGACGGTGCACAGTCCCCCTAGGTACGCGGGGCCCGCACGTAGGGGAACCCGGCGAACCACAAGCCCACAAGCGGGACCCAGCCCGGTACCTCGGACACCGACAATACGGACCCACCGACTCGGCATATTACCATTGTAACCCTGTGTGGGTTGATATATAAAAACCCCTAGGAGCCCATGCCTATAGAGGCATGCGAAGCAATACGAGATAAGCAGGCAAGAAAGAGAAACCCAGGCAAGCATAGGACTAGCCACTGCATAGCAACACCAGGGAGAAGGAGCAGCCCAAGCCTTGGCCAACCTCCTTCCTCCCCCACGCAGCTCCAGGAGCAACATTGTACTATCGACCATCCAACTAAACTCGGCAGGACTAGGGGTGTTATCTCTCCGGAGAGCCCCGAACCTGGGTATGTCCGGCGTCCCGCGCCCGTGCATATCAACCTCGCCTCTGGATCCCACCAGCGCCCTCGAGCCTCCTCCTCTCTTTAGTCATCCCTTGGCATCTGTCGTGCACCCACCACGACAGTTGGCGCCCACCGTGGGGTAGCTCGAGGAGCTGGCCGGAAGCATGCTTCGGACGGGGCCCTTCTCCTACTCCAATGAGTCCGTCGCTTTGGCGGACAACGTCATCGGCGCGCTCACCGCCTCCTTCACCGCGCTGCGCATCTCCGACGCGCTCGCCGCCGATGAGTACCCCAGCGAGGTGCTCAGCTACTCTGACTGCCCGCTCTCTCTCAGCGGCGGATTCACTGCCGGGGCGATGGACACCCACGTGGAGGTCTTCGTCACCGGCGATGGTGCCTCTTCCTTGTCGAGCAAGGCAAGAAGAGTCACCGAAGCTGCGGCCGCCATGGCACAGACGGAGCCGTCCGACCCGCTGCGTGCCCGACCTAGTGACGCTTTCTTTCCTTGCTTGGGCGTCTCCGCCTCCAAATCTTCGGAGGCGGCCCTCTTCTTCCCGCGTGGGGAGGAGGCTTTGACCTCCCCTTCCCGGCTATCCTCCATATGATGGGTAGCGATTTCCCCGATCTGGATGCGTAGCGCGTGAAGTTCGGCTTCATTGCCCTTTCCTTCGCCTTTCCCTGAAGGGATTTTGCCGAGCGCCCGGCCCAACATCTTTGCAATGGTTGGACCAGGCGAGCCTTCAGGAAGTGGCGCCGGACACCTGATTCTCTCCGCCTTGTTGAGCCATTCCTGGCCAGGGAAGGATTTTCAGGATAATAGTTATGATAAATATAAATGAAGTGTCCCGCTTTTGGGTTACTTGCTTGGGCATCTAGGCGATTGCAGCTTAGGCCCACATCCTCGGTGGTGTCCGGACACTTTACTTGCGGTCCGAAGAATAATTTACACATCCCTTCGAGCTTTAGGCCGAAGAAGTGCTTAATAGTCCGCGAACCCTCTGGATTAAACTCCCACATCCGGAGAGTCCGACGTTTGCACGGCAACATCCGCCGGATTAGCATCACTTGCATTATGCTGACAAGATTTATGTCTGAAAGTGCAACTATCCCTAGGTGGTTTTGGTAATTCATAACAACATATAGCTCATTCAGCTAATGCTATTCCAAGACAAATATTTCAGGAAAGCTCAATGAATGGCATGGCATGGATGATGAAAGTGGATCCCTCAAAATATCAAGGACAGAGGATTGGCTCAAGCTCAAAAGCTCAAGACTCTTCATTTTACATTTTAGTGATCCAAGATCACATTGAGTCTATAGGAAAAGCCAATACTATCAAGGAGGGATGCGGTGTTGCTTAATGAGCCTCTTGCTTCAAGTGCTTAGTGATATGCTCCAAATACCCTCAACTACTTTCCCACATCCACATATGACCTAAACCTAAAGTCAAAATTGGTCACACCGATTCTTTCTATCCGGCGCCACCGAGTTCGGATGTCATAGCCACTGCCACAAACCCTAGGCAAATCGGTCTCACCGATAGGGATCTCGGTCTCACCAAGATGGGATTGTAATCTCTCTGTTTCCCTTCGTAACCTTCCGGTCTAACCGAAGTGAGCGATCGGTCCCACCGAGATTGCAATGTAAACTCTCTGTTTCCCTTTCGTAACATTTCGGTCTCACCAAAAAGAGTGGATCGGTCCCACCGAGTTTACCTGACCAACTCTCTGGTTAGCTAATTACCAAAATCGGTCTCACCGAGTTTGTGTAATCAGTCTCACCGAGATTACGTTATGCCCTAACCCTAACCATATCGGTCCTACCGAGTTGCATGTCAGTCCCACCGAAAATCCAAACGGTCACTAGGTTTACTGAATCGGTCCGACCGAGTTTGTTGATTCGGTCCCGTCGAGATTGGTAAATTGTGTGTAACGGTTAGATTTTGTGTGGAGGCTATATATACCCCTCCACCTCCTCTTCATTCGTGGAGAGAGCCATCAGAATAAACCTACACTTCCAACTTACCAGTTCTGAGAGAGAACCACCTACTCATGTGTTGAGGCCAAGATATTCCATTCCTACCATATGAATCTTGATCTCTAGCCTTCCCCAAGTTGCTTTCCACTCAAATCTTCTTTCCACCATATCCAAATCCTATGAGAGAGAGTTGAGTGTTGGGGAGACTATCATTTGAAGCACAAGAGCAAGGAGTTCATCATCAACGCACCATTTGTTACTTCTTGGAGAGTGGTGTCTCCTAGATTGGCTAGGTGTCACTTGGGAGCCTCCGACAAGATTGTGGAGTTGAACCAAGGAGTTTGTAAGGGCAAGGAGATCGCCTACTTCATGAAGATCTACCGCTAGTGAGGCACGTCCTTCGTGGGCGACGACCATGGTGGGATAGACAAGGTTGCTTCTTCGTGGACCCTTCTTGGGTGGAGCCCTCCGTGGACTCACGCAGCCGTTACCCTTCATGGGTTGAAGTCTCCATCAACATGGATGTACGATAGCACCACCTATCAGAACCACGACAAAAACATCCGTGTCTCCAACTGCGTTTGAATCCTCCAAACCCTTCCCCTTACTTTCTTGCAAGTTGAATGCATTAATTTCCGCTGCTATATACTCTTTGCATGCTTGCTTGAATTGTGTGATGATTGCTTGACTTGTCCAAATATAGCTAAAACCTGCCAAACTCTAAAATTGGGAAAAGGTTAAGTTTTTAATTGGTCAAGTAGTCTAATCACCCCCCTCTAGACATATTTCAAGGTCCTACAAGTGGTATCAGAGCTTTGGTCTCCATTTGCTTTGATTTCCATAGCTTTTGGTGGTCATAGCCTTGGTTTCACAAGCTAGGAGAGTATGGCGTCTAGCGAGGGAAATTATCACTGTAGAGGTCCTTACTTTGATGGTACTAATTTTGCTAGTTGGAAGCATAAGATGAAAATGCATATTCTCGGACATAACCCCGCCGTTTGGGCTATTGTTTGTATTGGCTTGCAAGGTGAATTCTTTGATGGGAGAGAGCCGAACCGTGAAGCTAATCCGGATGAATTGAAGATGCTGCAATACAATGCTCAAGCTTGTGATATCCTCTTCAATGGCTTGTGCCCCGAAGAATTCAACAAAATCAGCCGTCTTGAGAATGCAAAGGAAATTTGGGACACTTTGATTGATATGCATGAAGGTACTGACTCCGTCAAGGAATCCAAGTTGGATGTGCTCCAAAGTCAGCTTGACAAGTTCAAAATGAAGGATGGTGAAGCTGTCGCTAAAATGTACTCTAGGCTTGCTCTTATCACAAATGAGATTGCCGGCTTAGGGAGTGAAGAGATGACCGACAGATTCATCATCAAGAAGATCCTAAGAGCATTGGATGGAAAATATGATACCGTGTGCACATTGATTCAAATGATGCCCAATTACAAGAATCTCAAGCCAACAGAGGTCATTGGTAGAATTGTTGCTCATGAGATGTCACTCAAGGATAAGGAGGAACTTCACAACAAGTCAAGTGGTGCTTACAAAGCCTCATGTGAAGCCCCCACATCATCAAGTGAGAAACAAACCTTCAATGAAGAATTGAGCTTAATGGTGAAGAATTTCAACAAATTCTACAAGAGTAGAAGCAAAGAAAGAAGCTCTAAGTCAAGGTCCTACAATGACAAAAGATCTTCCAGTCAAGAGTGAAATTGCTACAATTGTGGGAGACCCGAACACTATTCCAATGAGTGTACGACACCCTACAAAAGAAGAGAAGATTCTCCTAAAAGAAGAAGTAGAAGAGAAGAATCACCACCAAGAGAGAGGAGGAGTAGAGATGATCGTTATGAATGAAGACCCTCACGGAGAAGCAAGGATTCGGAAAGGAAGGACAAGTCATCAAGGAGCTACACAAAACGAAGACATCAACTCATGTTGGTGAATGGGTATCCGGTTCCGACTCTGAACATCACTCCGAGAGAATCTATCACTCCGACTCCGAACATACTCAAGATGAAGGTGTTGCCGGTCTAGCACTTGTGTCGACCAACTCCTACGACATCTTTGAATCACCAAATGAAGGAATTGGAAGATGCTTCATGGCTAAAGGCCCTAAGGTAACTCATCCCGAGTATGTTGATTTTAATAGTGATGAATATGACTTGCTAGGTGATGATGATTTACTTATTGACAACTCTAGTGATGAATACTATGATGAAATGTTAATTAATCATGCTAAACAAGATAAAACGAATGACAATGATAAGGAGAAGATTGAGCTTCTAACTAAAGAACTAAACACTCTTAATTAGCTCATGAAACTATCTTCGAAAATCATCGAGAACTTTTAAGGGCTCATGAGAAGTTACGCTTTGAAAAGCTCAATCTTGAGCAAGAGCATGAGTTCTTAAAGGCAATCAATGATGATCTTCGCAAGAAAAGTTGTTCTTATATTGCCAAGCGTTTACTCTTATCTACTTACATGCCTCAAGTCAAGTCTAGTAACAAGAACAAGAAAGATTCTTCATCTAGTAGTAACAATAACAATGCTAAATCCAATATTGTTGCTTCTAGTAGTTCTCTTGATTCCACTAATGATTCTCTTAGCCAAGTTACACTTGAGCAAGAAAATAGCTTATTGAAGGGAATTATAGAGAAAGGTGTATACAAGAGCCTTGCCGGGAATAAGCAATTCGAGGAAATTGTACGCAAGCAAGGAAGGCACCAGAAGAATCAAGGTGTTGGTTTTGAACAAAAGTTCAATGCCAATGGAGTTGAGTGGGAAGAAGATCAATACCCCAAGACGAAGTTTGTTCCTAAACAAGAGAAGTATGATCCTACTTCCTTCAAGGGAACACAAGCACAAAATGATCTTCCACCACAAGACCACAAGAACAAAGGCAAGGACAAGCTTCAAGAGGAGATTGATGCATTTGAAGAAGCACCTAAGGCCTTGGTCAAGTGGGTTCCCAAGACTACGTAAAGTTCTACTTCATCAAGCACAACTACTACACCAAGGATTCCCATCAATATGATGTGGATCCCAAAGAAGAAGAACTAGAGAGTTCTTGAGGGTGACTCCGCCAACACTCTTCACTCATATCATTATGGCAAGGACAAGTGCAATCAACTTCCACATCTTGCACTAGTTCAAGGAGTCACAAACCCTCATGTTGGTAAGGCAAGGGACAAGGTAACCTAATGATTTCATGGACATCATCTTGTGTGTGCATCACTCTATGTCTATGGATATTCTTGTTTGTTCCTTGTGCGACTAACCCGTGTAGGTATTGAAAGTGCAACACACTCCAAAGGATTGCTCCAAAAGATCTACATCAACATTGAGCATCCACATCTTCAACACCTACATGAAGTCATCATCGACAAAACCCAAGGTTAGTTCATCCCTCAAAGGGGGGATCTGACATCTAGAGGGAGCTTAACTCTTAGAATTGAGTCAAAGCAACTCTAATGGTGTGAACACATCAATGCATTATGTAAAAGTGGTAATCCCACTTGAGCTTAAACAATGAGTATGACCTATGATCAAATGTTCTCATTTGACTCCTAAGTCAATATACTCATATATAGATGACCTAGTCATCGCCAATTGTTTGATAGATGCTAGAATTGGTTGTGCATGCTTTGCCACATATTTCATTTGTCATTTTATTGTGTGAGCATGTTGGTTGCATATTTTACTCATTCGAGGACATCCACTTGTTGTTTTGATTGATTGGTTTCTTTTTCTTTGGCCAAGTGGATGGACAAGAATGCCTAAGAACCTTCTCTAGCTATCTATGCTTTTCTCGTCTCAAACTCTATTCATGCTACATCAGAAAATTTGATCAAGTCAGATTCGAACCACTCTGTGTGAGGAGCACTCGGAGTCCCCGATTCTTCATAGACTTAAACTTCCAAAACTTCTTTGTGATTTTCGGTCTGACCGATTCCTCCATTTCGGTCCTACCGAGATCACTAAGTCGATCTAGGTTTTTAATCTCGGTGCAACAGATTTGAACTTTTCGGTCACACCGAGTTGCTGTAACTGTATACAGTTATGCATCTCGGTGCCACCGAGTTGTTCCACTCGGTCACACCGACAGTGTCAGGCTATATATATTCACGGGAAATTTTTGGAAAACTTTCTCCAAAACTCTTCGCCCGCGCATAGCTCGCTCTGCCTACCAGGTCTACGGATCGTCGACTTCGTCGCCAGCCGCCTCCTGTCGCTGGTCTCCGCTGCCATCAACGGATTTCTTCTCCGCCATTGCCGCCGTAGCGAGTTCACCGCCGAACTAGGGTATGAACTTGATCACAGTGCTATCCTCGTCTGATTCTCAGCACATTGTGTTCGTAATGCATCTTGCCACGATTGAAACACTCCTATCCAGTCAATGCGATCCTTAGAATAGATGTGATTCGAAAATTTAGGGTTAGGTTTCTGCCGAAACCATCTCAGACCCACCGAGTTGAAAAACTTGGTCTCACCGATTTGGCTAACGCCATTGCACTAGTAAGTCTCGGTCGGACCGAGAATTACAAATCGGTGTGACCGATTTTAGAACTTTGTGAAACCCTAGCAGTCTCGGTGCCACCGAACTGTGACTCGGTCTGACCGAGTTCACTAGTTTAGGTTCCAAAACTGCTTCGGTATCACCGAGTTTGAAAATCGGTAGATCCGAAATGCTTTCTGTGGAAACTAAAACTAAGTTTTTTTTGAATCATTCTTTTGCAAAAATTTTGCATTTTGTGATGCTCATCCATTCTATCTCATCTATAACTATTCACACGGTCAGCAGTCAGTGTTTTGCAGCATGTCAGACCAAAGTGATAGTCAGAACAAGTCAGCAGAGCAGATTCACATGAGTGAGGGCACTAGTCCCTCTAGCAGCTCAGATGAAGGGAGCAGAAGCACTCCAAGCAATTTCCCCAAAGCAGCCACAAGAGCAAGAAGGAAGAGAACCTCAGACTCTGAGGATGAGGATTATGTGGCTGTTGAAGATGAGGCTACTTCCAAGAAGGTAGTGCTCAAGAAGGTGCACAGCTCAACTGAAGTAAAGCCAGGCATGAAGATCAAAAGGCCTGCAGGAAGACAACCAATGTCCAAAGCCAGAGGATCAACTCAAGTACCTAAAAAGCCTGATCCCAAAGAGCCAGCTGCAGAAGGAAAGAAAAGGAAGGAAAGGGTCAAGAAGACCATGGCCAGAGTGGTTGGTCAACCTTCCATGATGCAAGAGGGAGAAGAGGTTGCTGAACCAGCACCCAAGGCACAGAAGCTTATGGGTGATGCTATAAAGTTAGGGGCTGCAACATCAAAGCCCAAAGAAGCACCCAAAGCTGCCCCAAGCCAAAGATTGCACCTAAGAGGAATACCAGGAGTATACCGGCAACTGAGAAGAACAAGGCCCCAATGCCTGATGTTGCTGCTGAGGAAGATGAAGAAGGGCAGGTCCTAAGGAAGCTCAAACCCAAGATCCCAGACCACAATGATGCTCATCCTGTGGCTGAGGACATGAATATCAAGAGAGACTCAGGGTTGAGGCTATGGAGATTGTCAGATCCATATGCCACCAGGAGAAGGACTGCTGTAGATTACAGGTTCCACACCAAGGAGCAGCAGGACTTCTATGAGACAATCTTGTTGGACAAGAAGCCCATAGTGTGTGATATGAGGTGGGTCGACTGGACCTACATGAAGGAGAATGAAGAACACTATCCTGGAGTATATGACAATTTTGTTGCTTGTGGAGTTGCAAATTTTGTTGGGCAGAAGCTCACCAACTGGAATGATGAACTCATTATGCAATTCTACTCCACAGCACACTTCTATCCAGATGGGAGGATAGTTTGGATGTCTGAAGGAACAAGATACCAATCAACCATAGAGGAATGGGCAAGTCTGATCAATGCCCCAGAGGAGAGTGAATATGACTTGGATGTATATGCCAAGAAGAAGATGGGACACAATACTATGTCACATATGTACAAGGAGATCCCAGACAAAGCTCTTGAGACTTTCTCGTTTGGGTCAGTCCATTTTCTTCTATCAGGGCTGCCTACGATCAACTGGATCTTAAGGCACACTCTTTTTCCCAAATCAGGTGACCACACCATGATCAGAGGGCATGCAATTAACTTGCTACACATATTTGATGTGCCACAGAAATTCAAGGTCATGAGCCTTATGGTTGAAACTATCAAAAGGACTGCAGCAGATCAAAAGAGAAGTTGTGGATATGCCCCATAGATTCAAGAGTTGATTAACTCAAAGATGGGCACAAGAAAATATCTGTTGGATAATGAACATTTTGCTATCTATCCAGACTTTAAGGACAATCAAGTTGTCATGAATGAGAATGAACCATCATCAGTGCAAGCTCAAGAGAAGAAGGAGAAGGCAAGGAAAGAGAATGCTGCCAAGATGCCAACTCAAGAAGAGGCATCTGAGTATTTCTTGAAGAACAAGCAGGAGCAGCTTGGTTACTTGATAGCATCAACACTGAGGATTGAGAAGGGGTTGTCCACCCTAACTCAAAACCAGGAGAGCCTGGAAAGAATCATGGAACAAAAATTCTATGATCTTGATGTCAAAGTAACTGAGATTCAGTCAGTTGTGGAACAGCTTCAGGATGACATGCAGGAGAGGAAGGGCAAGACAACCACTGATGCATTTGCCAGAGTGCCTAGAGCTCAGAGGTCAGCTGCAGTGCCTGTGACAGACACTAGAGCCACATCATCAGCACCAGCTACAGCTCCTACAGCTCCAGTGCAACTAGCTCCAACATCAACTCCTCCATTACCATCTACATCAACTGAAGCCTTCATTCTTGGAGTTATTCGGACACCACCACCACCTGAAGACCAAGCCTGAGAGTCGATCTAGCACTATGCATTTTCTATGAACTTTTTGGTAACTTGTTCCAAAGGGGGAGAAAAACGTATAGATCATAGGCTTCGAGAGAGAGAGTGTTCCTTTTGTTCTCTCTTGTCTTCTTGGTTGAACTTTGTTTGCTCTTGATTGCTTGAGATACTATGCAATTACCTGTGAGACATTGATGATCATGTGTTTGATCATAAGCTACACTTATGCTTGTTTGATGATATTATCTTACCTATCCTTATACGATCATTCACTTTGCTTGGTGATGAGTGCATGTATTCAATCTTTATTATTTTGAGCGCTCCACCAAGATGTATGTGACATGGAAGAGTAACTCATGAGCCTAATTCCTTGTGCATTTGCAGTCCAAAGCAAATTTTTAAACTATGCACAAAATTTAGGGGGAGCTCTTGCTTATCACATACTTCTCAAAGCGACGATGTTTTTCAATCTTATTATCATTTGTCGAAGCTTTGATCTATATGTTGTCATCAATTACCAAAAAGGGGGAGATTGAAAGTGCAACTATCCCTAGGTGGTTTTGGTAATTCATAACAACATATAGCTCATTCAGCTAATGCTATTCCAAGACAAATATTTCAGGAAAGCTCAATGAATGGCATGGCATGGATGATGAAAGTGGATCCCTCAAAATATCAAGGACAAAGGATTGGCTCAAGATCAAAAGCTCAAGACTCTTCATTTTACATTTTAGTGATCCAAGATCACATTAGGTCTATAGGAAAAGCCAATACTATCAAGGAGGGATGAGGTGTTGCTTAATGAGACTCTTGCTTCAAGTGCTTAGTGATATGCTCCAAATACCCTCAACTACTTTCCCACATCCACATATGACCTAAACCTAAAGTCAAAATCGGTCACACTGATTCTTTCTATCCGGCGCCACCGAGTTCAGATGTCATAGCCACTGCCACAAACCCTAGGCAAATTGGTCTCACCGATAGGGATCTCGGTCTCACCGAGATGGGATTGTAATCTCTCTGTTTCCCTTTGTAACGTTTCGGTCTAACCGAAGTGAGCGATCGGTCCCACCGAGATTGCAATGTAAACTCCCTGTTTCCCTTTTGTAACATTTCGGTCTCACCGAAAAGAGCGGATCGGTCCCACCGAGTTTACCTGACCAACTCTCTGGTTAGCTAATTACCAAAATCGGTCTCACCGAGTTTGTGTAATCGGTCTCACCGAGATTACGTTATGCCCGAACCCTAACCATATCGTTCCTACCGAGTTGCATGTCAGTCCCACCAAAAATTCTAACGGTCACTAGGTTTACTGAATCGGTTCGACCGAGTTTGTTGATTCGGTCCCACCGAGATTGGTAAATTGTGTGTAACGGTTAGATTTTGTGTGGAGGCTATATATACCCCTCCACCTCCTCTTCATTCGTGGAGAGAGCCATCAGAATAAACCTACACTTCGAACTTACCAGTTGTGAGAGAGAACCACCTACTCATGTGTTGAGGCCAAGATATTCCATTCCTACCATATGAATCTTGATCTCTAGACTTCCCCAAGTTGCTTTCCACTCAAATATTCTTTCCACCAGATCCAAATCCTATGAGAGAGAGTTGAGTGTTGGGGAGACTATCATTTGAAGCACAAGAGCAAGGAGTTCATCATCAATGCACCTTCTGTTACTTCTTGGAGAGTGGTGTCTCCTAGATTGGCTAGGTGTCACTTGGGAGCCTCCGACAAGATTGTGTAGTTGAACCAAGGAGTTTGTAAGGGCAAGGAGATCGCCTACTTCATGAAGATCTACCGCTAGTGAGGCAAGTCCTTCGTGGGCGACGGCCATGGTGGGATAGACAAGGTTGCTTCTTCATGGACCCTTCTTGGGTGGAGCCCTCCGTGGACTCGCGCAGCCGTTACCCTTTGTGGGTTGAAGTCTCCATCAACGTGGATGTACGATAGCACCACCTGTCGGAACCACGACAAAAACATCCGTGTCTCCAACTGCGTTTGAATCCTCCAAACCCTTCCCCTTACTTTCTTGCAAGTTGAATGCATTAATTTCCGCTGCTATATACTCTTTGCATGCTTGCTTGAATTGTGTGATGATTGCTTGACTTGTCCAAATATAGCTAAAACCTGCCAAACTCTAAAATTGGGAAAAGGTTAAGTTTTTAATTGGTCAAGTAGTCTAATCACCCCCCTCTAGACATACTTCAAGGTCCTACAATGTCCTTCTCAATAAGCTCCCGGATACGATTCTGCAGTTCTGGTACATCGCCAGCAGGCCCATAATTCCGTCCTATGTTGGTCCAAGACGCTAACTGTGACGGAGGGCCTGAGCGGAACTCGGGGGCAGCTACCCACTTTGTGCCTCTGGGAGCTGTGACATAAAACCACCTCCGCTGCCACACATCCGATACTTCCGGAAAAGAACCCTCTGGCCATGGGGCATCGGCGTTCTTGCTTATTATGGCACCTCCGCACTCCGCATGTCGCCCCTCGATCATCTTCGGCTTCACATTGAAGGTCTTAAGCCATAAGCCGAAGTGTGGGTTGACGCGGAGAAAAGCCTCGCACACGATAATGAACGACGAGATATGGAAGACGGCGTCTGGAGCCAGATCATGGAAATCCAAGCCATAATAGAACATGAGCGCCCTCACGAAGGGGTCGAGGGTGAGGCCTAGGCCTCGGAGGAAGTGAGGGACAAACACAACACTCTCGTTGGGCTCCGGCGTGGGGATAACTTGCCCCGGGGCAGGAAGCCTGTGCTGGATATCGGCGGTCAGGTATCCGACCTCCCTAAGCTTCGCAATGTCCTCCTCTTGAATGGAGGAGGCCACCCACCAGCTTGTTGCATCGGATCCGGACATACTGGGGGATCTGGGGTGTTGGAGCTTAGGTTTTGAGTGCTGGAACTCGAGGTGCGAGAAGGGGCAGGAGAGGTGGAGAAGAGGCGTAAACCTTGACCCCTTTATAAAAGGGATGAATACCAAGAGTCCTCAGCGTGACCGCTTGAGACTTATCTAAAATACACGGAATCATACCAACGGTCGCCGTGGGGTCACATATGCCCACATTGATGAAAATCCCGTATTAAGAGGAACACGATCTCTGCTTTGGCAGGACGTGCCAATAAAGCCGCCTCGCAACGTGAGTCGAGGTGGAGCAGGAGACGCCGGTCCATGATGGACCAGGCCACGATGCAAGGGCTCAACGTATAAAAATTGCCAACAGAACGGATTTATGCTATGTTCCCTACTATGGTGTGTGAAGATCATCTTGCAGATCCGGACACGGTCTACGTGTTCGATAATAACCTTGGAGTATTCGGAAGGAGGAACCCGCCTTGCAATGTCGAAGACAAGACTGCACACCGGACTCATCGTCATTGAAGCCTGGTTCAGGGGCTACTGAGGGAGTCCTGGATTAGGGGGTATCCGGACAGCCGGACTATATACATCGTCCGAACTATTGAAGCGTGAAGACTCAAGACTTTGGCCCGTGTCCGGATGGGACTCTCCTTTGCGTGGAAGACAAGCTTGGCAATTCGGATATTATATTTCCTTCCTTGTAACCGACTCCATGTAAACCCTAGCTCTCCGGTGTCTATATAAACCGGAGAGGATGGTCCTTAGAAGGCCGATCACAATTACAATCATACCATCATAGGCTAGCTCTTAGGGTTTAGCCTCTACGATCTCATGGTAGATCTACTCTTGTACTACTCATATCTTCAATATTAATCAAGCAGGAAGTAGGGTTTTACCTCCATCGAGAGGGCCCGAACCTAGGTAAACATTGTGTCCCTTGCTTCCTATTACCATCAGCCTAAGACGCACAGATCGGGACCCCCTACCCGAGATCCGCCGATTTTGACACCGACAACTTCCTTGTCTCGGAACGTGGCATCGAGGTGAACCCGAAGAAGATCAAGGCCATCGAGCGCATGCGCAAGCCAACCCGGCTGCACGATGTCCAGAAGTTCACATGCTGCCTGGCCTTGGTCAGCCAGTTTCTAAGCCGGCTGGGCGAGAAGGCACTGCCCCAGTACCAGCTAATGAAGAAAACAAGCCCGTTCGAGTGGAACGGCAAGGCGGACAAAGCTTTCCAAGACCTCAAGCACATGCTCTCCACCGCACCAGTCATGGCCGCGCCAACTGACAAGGAGCCGTTGTTGCTCTACATAGCCGCGACCTCGCGGGCGGTCAGCACGGTGTTGGTGGTCGAGCGACCAGAGAAGGGCAAGATCCAGGCCGTCCAGCGCCCGGTCTACTACCTGAGCGAAGAGCTGTCCACCTCCAAGCAGAACTACCCGCACTACCAGAAGATGTGTTACGACGTGTACCTCACTGCCAAGAAGCTGAAGCAGTACTTTCAAGAACACATCGTCGCCGTCGTCAGCATGGCGCCTATCGGAGAAATCATAGGGTGCCGGGACGCCTCTGGCCGGGTCGCCAAGTGGGCGATCCAGCTAGCCGACCACACCATCCTCCACGAGCCCCGCACCACGATCAAGTCTCAGGCCCTGGCCGATTTCCTCATCGACTGGACCGAGACCCACTACCTGCCGTCGCCTCCCGACTCGATGCATTGGCGCATGCACTTCGATGGGTCCAAGATGCGACTCGGCTTAGGGGCTGGCATGGTACTGTCATCTCCAAAGGGTGACCAACTCTGCTACGCACTCCAGATCCACTTTGCCGCTCCCAACAACGTCACCGAATATGAAGCCCTTGTGCACGACCTCCGGCTCGCCAAGGAACTCGGCATCCGGCGCATCCTGTGCTACATCGACTCGGACTTGGTGGTGCAGCATTTGGCGCGGGGGGTAGGAGGTGCGATCTCCGCGCACTTCCCAGAGTTCGAACCTTGAGGGTCTGCCAGAACCCGAAATCCGACATTTGGCGTGGGGGCTACTATCGGTGTCCTGGAAAGCCAAGTCTAGGCGCGCCTTGTGCCCGGGGGCTACTGTCGGTGTTCTGGGAACGGGGGTACCCAGACTTGCCTGCCTGCGGCCTGCGGCGTGGCTCAGGGAGTGGCCCAGTAAGGCCCATCTTCATCGACACATGCTCAAGACCCTCGCGAGGGGCCAAGCCTCGCGGGGCGGATGACAGGAAGCTCCCTCGGGCACAGCCTCGTCAGGCTGGCTCGCGAGGAGGCGGAGAGATCAAGGCAGGGTACCTCACGAGGTGCTCATGATGCAAGCCATGACGACCGGAGCCAGGCGGGCGCCGGCCTGCGCAGAATCCTTGTTTCCTCTTTGGTGCAAAGGGGGCAAGCGCAGGCAAGAGTATCAAGCAAAGGCAACCACTTCGGTGCAACAAGACCAAGACCAGCAGAACGGCAGGATGGAGGTCATCGTGGAGCCCAAGCCTGCGTCACCTTTAGTGTCTTTGGCAGGCGAAGACCGACTTTAGCCAGGATAAGTGTACTAGATGTTCCCCTTCAAAATGGCTAATTGTTGGCGCCCTTGCCGCTCAACATTTGGGAAGAGGACCAAGGCCTCGTTCTATAAATAGGACTAGCCACCACGATGATGGCCCGAACTAGTATAAACCTCATGTCCCTTGTGTTGTTCTTCGTGTAGTTTAGATCCTTGCGAGGAGACGAGACGTAGGTAGGTAGGAGGTGCGATCTCCACGCACACCCCAGAGTTCAAACCTTGAGGGTCTGCCGGAACCCGAAATCCGACAGCAGCAGTGCTCCGGCAAGTGGGACGCCCGCGGCTCCAACATGGTAAGCTACCGCTTCCTCATCCAGAAGCTGTCCGGATCCTTCGATGGCTGCAAGTTCCTCCACGTCCCATGCACGGAGAACGAGGCAGCCGACATGCTCGCCAAGATCGCCTCGTCACGTGAAGCCATCCCGTCCGGCGTCTCCCTCGAGCACCTGCGCAAACCGTCCGTCAAGCCATCACCGGACTCCGAGTCCATCCACGTCCCAGAAGACCCGGCCACGCCGCAAGCCGGCCCGGGGACTGCTGAACCCGGCCTGGGGACTGCTGAACCCAGCCCGGGGGCTCCTGGACCTGGCCTAGGGGCTGCTCAGCTCAACCCGGCCACCATCGCCCCGGACCCGGCCGTTGCCGTCACCAACCCGGGGACTGCTCAACCCGGCCCAGGAGCCGACGACTCGGAACCCACCCAGGTGGCCGTCTTCACCGTCGTCGCGGCCCCATCTTGGGCCTTGCAGATATCAGAGTTTCTGGAGAACGGGGTTCTACCCATGGACGAGACCGAGGCTCGGCAAGTTCAGCGCCGGGCGTCCGCCTACAACATCATCAACAACGAGCTCGTCAAGCGCAGCTCTACCGGCGTGTTCCAGCGCTGCGTCGAGCAGGATCGCGGCATCGACATCCTCCTCAACATTCACCAGGGCGAGTGCGGGCACCATGCCGCATCCCGATCCCTCGTGGCCAAGGTGTTCCGCCACGGCTTCTACTGGCCAACGGCCCTCGAAGACGATGAGTCGCTCGTCCTCAAGTGCCAAGGATGCCAGCGCTTCAGCAAATGCAGCCACCAGCCGGCGTCAGCACTCCGAACCATACTGATCGCCTGGCCCTTCGTGGTCTGGGGACTCGACATGGTGGGACCCTTCAAAACCGCTCGAGGCGGCATGACGCATTTACTGGTGGCAGTGGGCAAATTCACCAAGTGGATCAAGGCAAGACCAATCAAGAAATTGGACGGGCCAACAGCCGTCCAGTTCATCAAGGACATAGCGGTGCGATACGGCATGCCGAATAGCATCATCACCGACAACGACACCAACTTCGCCAAGGGCGCGCTCGAGGAATACTGCTCCGTCTTCGGCATCCGCCTCGACCTGGCCTCCGTGGCACATCCGCAATCCAATGGGCAGGTCGAGCGGGCCAACGGACTCATCCTGTCTGGCATCAAGCCGCGACTCGTCGAGCCACTTGTCCGCTCACCCGGTAGTTGGCTCGACGAGTTACCCGCAGTTCTCTGGAGTCTGCGCACAACACCAAATCGGTCGACTGGGTTCACCCTGTTCTTCCTCGTCTACGGATCCGAATCCATCATCCCAACCGACGTCGAGTTTGACTCGCCGCGTGTCACGATGTACACCGAAGTCGAAGCAAGAGAAGCACGCGAAGACGATGTCGACGTGCTCGAAGAGGCGCGCCTTCTGGCACTTAGCCGCTCGGCTATCTACCAGCAATGCCTGAGGCACTACCACATCAAGAAGATCAAGCCTCTCGCATTCTGCGAAGGCGACCTCGTTCTCTGACATGTCCAAGAGCAGGCAGGCCAGCACAAGCTGTCCTCTCCATGGGAGGGCCCGTTCATCATGAGTAGGACTTTGCGAGACCGCAACGCCTACTATCTCATCGACGCACGCAAGTCGAAGAAGCGCAAGAGGGACACCGCCGGCGAAGAAATGACCCGGCCGTGGAACGCGGAACTCCTCCGTCCGTTTTACAGTTAGCCGCGCAAATGTATGTATCGACGCCTTTTGTAAGCATATGAAACTATGGGGTCCCCGAACAAGACTCGGGGGCTGCCTTTTGCCGACCAATTTATTGCGTCCATATTTTGCATCACTTTACTACTGAACCCGGCCGCCGGCTCGACTAGCTCGACCCGGGGGCTCGGGGGCTGTCCGGCTTGATCGACACCCCGCAGCTTTACTTGGTGATTCCTCATAAAGTTAGGATGCCACGGTCCCCCACTTCGCCCTAAAACCGCAGATCTAGCTCTGGCTGACGGCGGGCAAGCACAACAGGCCAAAGCTCCCCTACGATTCATACACTAAGTCAAAAGCCGCCGGGTCGACCAACCCGGCCCGACGCTCGTCAACTAAGTTAGCCGCACGACCGGCTACTCACCAACCGGCCAAGCCGGATTGCCGCCAGCCAGCCCAGTGGGTGTTTCGCTCGCGCTCAACGCTTCTAAGGACCCAACTCCTGCGCGTGCCTCTTGAAGAGCCGAACTCTTTGTCACGGACCGGAGCCTCGGCCGTCTGACTCGCGGGGGGAGGTTTCAGAGAGGAACAATGCATGAAATAAGTTTGAAAAAAGTAGAAGGCCAAAAGCAAATAAACACTCACAACATTTACACATAAATGTCTCAAGCAAAGGCCCACGGCCCGAGTTCATTACACCCTGAAAACCCCCAGTGGGTGGGTGGACCTGCTACTTAACAAAGTTTTCTACAAAGATTCTCAGGCCTTCCCAGCGCCGCGTCGCGATGTCGACGGCTCCCCCCTGCCGGCCTCCGGGTTGAGTGAAGCACCAGTGTCCTCTTCGGCTTCCGCATAGTTGTAGACGCCCGTCTCCTCCGAGCTGCCCTCCGGGCCGCGAAGAAGCAAGCCGTAGTCGTCGCCATCCACGACCCCGCCGTCTTCCGTCCGCTCCGGATGGAACTCGTCGTGGAAGGCGAACTCGGCAATATAGCAGGCCTGGGAGGCGATCCGGCCGGCCTGCTCCTACAGCAACTGCTCCGAACCAGCGCACTGACCCATCAGCGCGTCTAGCTGAAGATCTGGATGCCAAGACAGCGCGATCTGGAGCGCCATCTCAGCACCGGCCCGGGCGGCGGAAACGCGCCAGTTGCTAAGGCAATCCGGGCCCATCTCGAACCAGGACGCCAGGCGCGAGAAGCTGCGCGGATAAATGGAGTCCGGCCACAGGGCCGCCGTCATCGCGGTGCCGGCCCGGGACAGCCGCTCCATCTGCGTCCCCAAGACCCGCAGCCGGGCCTCAGCAGCGGCAATGATCTCCGGGAAGGTCTAGGCCGTCTGCAGATCCGTCACGGACCCAGCAACGCCGATCGGATCGCGCTGATAGCGGACGGCTTCCTCTGCGAGCCGCTGTGTCTCCGGAAAGGCCCCTATAGCCAAGGAAGAAGCAAGTTAGAAGAACAACAAGGAAGGAAGGGCTGAGTCCCGACCCGACATACTACAAAGAAGTAGCACTTACTGGAGAAAGACTCTCCCAGGTGCTGCACCTCGAGCAACGTACCACGTCGCTCCCGCTCCAAGACACGGTCCCGCTCCCCGAGCGCCTTCTCCAGGTCGGCCGCCTTAGCAAGGGCCGCCTTCAGCTCGTTATCCTTGTCTTCGGCCGCCTTCTTGGCCGCCTCACGGCGGCGAGCCTCGGCCTGGCGGGCCTTCTCAGCTGTGGTGGCCTGCTCCCGCAGACGCTCCACCTTGGCCTGGAGCCGGCCCTTGTCGTCGACCAGCTGGCCGCGTTGCTGGTCCGCCTCGACCAGGGCCTGCTGCGTCTCCACCACCTTGGCGGCCTCCGCCTTAAGAAGCTCCACCTCGGCCTCGAGGCGGCTCTTGTGACCCGCCAGCTGCTTGTGCAGCCGGTCGGCCTCATCAAGAGACCGTCGGGCCACGGCCGCCTCCGCCCTCTCCTGCGCCGCCTCGACGCCGAGACGGCCGGTATCAGTAACAAGCCGGTCATAATGATGACCATCCCGGAACAGCCGGGTCCGCCAAGACAGCACCTCGGCTGCGAAGAAAAAGAACTCAGCAGAAAGAAAGAAAAGGACAAGACCTAAGATTTGGCCCAACTGTTACATAGTTGGCCCGAATCTCGGGGGCTACACCTAGTGGGTGCGCTAGCGCGTCCCCACTAGAAGAAAGAACACAAAAAAGTACCTACGGCGAAGCGAAGCTCCTCCTCCTTGGCAGCAAGCTGCTCCTTGAGCTCCCGATGCTTGCCCAGGAACCGGTTGAAGGTGGCAACCCGGAAGGCGTCAAGGTGCTGAGAGCATACCAAAGTCAGAAAAAGGCCAACGCTCCTAAGGTTCGACCCAACTACTACATAGTTGGCCTGAACCTCGGGGGCTACACCCAGTGGGTGCGCTGGCGCGCCCCCACAAAGATGAAATCACAAGAAAAACAGAAGAAAGAAGAACTTACCAAGACGACGCGCTCCGAGTCGCGCATCCGCTCCACCCCGGCCTGGGCGAAGGCCTCAAGCCGCTCCGTCCAACCTTGCAGGCGGCGGCTAACGGCGTCCAGCGCCGCCTCGTCCTGGGTCTGGGGCCCAAAGACGGTTGCGCCCCCGCTTCGCGTGGGCTGCGGCGCGGCGGCTCGGCGCCCTCCCAGACGGAGCACCAAGGCACGCCCACTGCTGTCCGCTTGCGACGTGGCCATTGATACGTCTCCGTCGTATCTACTTTTTCAAACACTTTTGCCCTTGTTTTGGACTCTAACTTGTATGATTTGAATGGAACTAACCCGGACTGACGCTGTTTTCAGAAGAATTGCCATGATGTTGTTTTATGTGCAGAAAACAAAAGTTCTCAGAATGACCTGAAACTCCATGGAATATCTTAGAATAAGTAATAAAAAATCCTCGCCAAAGATGAAGACCAGGGGGCCCACACCCTGTCCACGAGGGTGGGGGGCGCGCCCCTCCCCCTGGGCGTGCCCCCCTACCTCGTGCGCTCCCTGGATGCCCTCCGATGCCAACTCCAACTCCATATATTGGCTTTCAGGGAGAAAAAAATCAGAGAGAAGAAATCATCGCGTTTTACGATACGGAGCCGCCGCCAAGCCCTAATCTCTCTCGGGAGGGCTGATCTGGAGTCCATTCGGGGCTCCGGAGAGGGGGATTCGTCGCTGTCATCATCATCAATCATCCTCCATCACCAATTTCATGATGCTCACCACCGTGCGTGAGTAATTCCATCATAGGCTTGCTGGACGGTGATGGGTTGGATGAGATTTATCATGTAATCGAGTTAGTTTTGTTAGGGTTTGATCCCTAGTATCCATTATGTTCTAAGATTGATGTTGCTATCACTTTGCTATGCTTAATGCTTGCCACTAGGGCCCGAGTGCCATGATTTCAGATCTGAACCTATTATGTTTTCATGAATATATGTGTGTTCTTGATCCTATCTTGCAAGTCTATAGTCACCTATTATGTGTTATGATCCGACAACCCCGAAGTGACAATAATCGGGATACTTCTCGGTGATGACCATAGTTTGAGGAGTTCATGTATTCACTATGTGCTAATGCTTTGTTCCAGTTCTGTATTAAAAGGAGGCCTTAATATCCCTTAGTTTCCAATAGGACCCCGCTGCCACGGGAGGGTAGGACAAAAGATGTCATGCAAGTTATTTTCCATAAGCACGTATGACTATATTCGGAATACATGCCTACATTACATTGATGAACTGGAGCTAGTTCTGTGTCACCCTATGTTATGACTGTTACATGATGAACCACATCCGACATAATTATCCATCATTGATCCGGTGCCTACGAGTTTTCCATATATTGGTTCTCGCTTATTTACTTTTCCATTGCTACTGTTACAATCACTACAAAATACCAAAAACATTACTTTTGCTGTCTTTACTTTTGTTACTGTTACCACCACTATCATATTACTTTGCTACTAAGCACCTTGCTGCAGATACTAAGTTTCCAGGTGTGGTTGAATTGACAACTGAGCTGCTAATACTTGAGAATATTCTTTGGCTCCCCTTGTCGAATCAACAAATTTGGGTTGAATACTCTACCCTCGAAAACTATTGCGATCCCCTATACTTGTGGGTTATCAAGACCTTTTTCTGGCGCCATTGCTGGGGAACATAGCTCTATTCTTTGAGTCACTTGGGATTTATATCTGCTGAACACTATGATGAACTTGAAAGACGCTAAGACAACTATTTATCCCTCAACTACGAGGGAAGGTAAGGAACTGCCATCTAGCTCTGCACTTGATTCACCTTCTATTATAAACAAGCTAGCGACACCTAAACCAGCTTCTGCTATTCGTTCCAATATATCGCATGTTATTGATGATGCCACTACTGCTATGCATGATACTTATGATGAAACTATTTCTATGCTTGATACTACTGTGCCTCTTGGTGAATTTCTAGATGAACAAATTTCTAAGTCTAGAGAAAGAGAAATTATTGAAACTGAACACGATGATGTTAGTGATGATGAAAATAGGCCTGCTATTCCTGAGGGTTACCTTTTTAATGCTGAATCTACTGAAGCTATTCTTGCTTGCCAGGATAGTCTTGAACGTAATAGGTTGCTAGTTAAATGGAGTAAAGAATCTTTTAGAGGTAGGATGAGACCCGACCCTACTGTTGCTACTTCACCTATCTGTGTTCCTGATCAGGATTATTATGATTTTTCTGTTGATCCAGATATAATTACTTTGGTTGAATCTGATCCTTTTTATGGCTATGAATCTGAAACTGTTGTGGCACATCTTCGTAAGTTAGATGATATAGCTGCCCTGTTTACTAATAACGAGAGACCGCGCTATCTTTATTTACTCAAAAATATTTTCGTTCTCATTAAAGGGTGACGCTAAGATATGGTTTAATTCTCTTGATCCTGGTTGTGTGCAAAGTCCCCAGGATATGGTTTATTACTTCTCTGCTAAATATTTCCCTGGTCATAAGAAACAAGCTGCTTTGAGGGATATATATAATTTTGTGCAAATTGAAGAGGAGAGTCTCCCACAAGCTTGGGGGAGGCTTCTCAAGTTACTTAATGCTTTGCCTGATCATCCTCTTAAGAAACCTGAAATACTTGATATCTTTTATAATGGACTAACTGATGCTTCCAGAGATTACCTGGATAGTTGTGCTGGTTCTCTTTTCAGGGAAAGAACACCGGATGAAGCTGAAATTCTATTGAATAATATGTTGACGAATGAAAATAATTGGGCACCTCCTGAGCCAACTCCCGAGCCAGCTCCTGAGCCAATTATTGAGCCTATTCCTAAACTAACTCCGAAGAAGAGAGGTGTTCTATTTCTCAGTCCCGAAGATATGCAAGAGGCAAAGAAATCTATGAAAGAAAAAGGTATTAAAGCTGAAGATGTTAAGAAATTGCCTCCTATTGAAGAAATACATGGTCTTAATTTACCGCCTGTTGAAGAAGTATATGATCTCAATTACTTATTTAATGAAGAACCTCCCGACATCCCGACACAGGTAGTAAAGGTAAACTCTCTCTACAGATATGATAAAACTGAAGTCCCTCCTACTAAAATTGCTAGTCAGTGCTTGGATGAGTTTGATGACTTTATGTTTTAAGCAAGATGACTTTAATGCTTATTTTGGTAGACAATTAAAATAGAATACCTTTATGATTAAACGCTTGAGTGATTATATGGCTAATATTAGAGGTGAACTTAAAATTGTTAGCAAACATGCTTTTATGGTTACCACTCAAGTAGAACAAGTACTTAAAGCTCAGAAAGAAGTGCTTAATGAAATGAATAGTAAGAAAAATGATTATGCCGTTAGAGTGGCTACTAGAACTGGTAGAATGACTCAGGAACCTTTGTATCCTGAAGGCCACCCTAAGAGAATCGAGCAAGATTCTCAGAGAAATAATGTTGATATGCCTAGTTCTTCTAAAAGGAAGAAAAAGAAAAATGATCGTACTGTGCAACCTTCTAGTGAACCTATTGCTGAACCACCTGATAATCCAAATGATATTTCTCTTTCTGATGCTGAAACACAATCAGGTGATGAACATGAACCTAGTGATAATGTTAATGATAATGTTCATGTTGATTCTCAACCTAGTAATGATAATGATGTAGAAGTTGAACCTGCTGTTGATCTTGATAACCCACAATCAAGGAATCAATGCTATGATAAAAGAGACTTCGTTGCTAGGAAACATGGTAAAGAAAGGGAACCATGGGTTCAAAAACCCATGCCTTTTCCTCCGAAACCATCCAAGAAAAAGGATGACGAGGATTTTGAGTGCTTTGCTGAAATGATTAGACCCATCTTTTTGCGTATGCGATTAACTGATGTGCTAAAAACAAATCCTTATTCTAAGTATATGAAGGATATTATTACTAATAAAAGAAAGATACCTGAAGCTGAAATATCCACCATGCTTGCTAATTATACTTTTAAGGGTGGAATACCGAAGAAACTTGGAGATCCAGGAGTACCTTCTATACCATGCTCCATTAAAAGAAATTATGTTAAAACTGCTTTATGTGATCTTGGAGCCGGTGTTAGTGTTATTCCTCTCTCTTTATATCGTAGACTTGACTTGAATAAGTTGACACCTACTGAAATATCTTTGCAAATGGCTGATAAATCAACTGCTATACCTGTCGGTATTTGTGAGGATGTGCCTGTTGTGGTTGCAAATGTTACTATTTTAACGGACTTTGTTATTCTTGATATTCCTGAGGATGATAGTATGTCTATTATTCTTGGAAGACCTTTCCTTAATACTGCAGGGGCTGTTATTGATTGCAAAAAATGCAATGTCACTTTTCATGTTAATGGTAATGAGCACACGGTACACTTTCCGAGGAAACAACCTCAAGTTTATAGTATCAACTCTATTGGAAAAATTCCATCGATTATATTTGGAGGTTTTGAATTTCCTCTCCCTACTGTCAAGAAGAAATATGATATACTTATTATTGGGGATGTCCATGTCCCCGTTGAGGTAACATAGTGTTATTCGAAATTTCTCCAGTTTCATGTTAATCGGAATGAGTTTGTTAACAAGACTTGATCAACCTTGTTAGTGGATTCCTTTTGATGAGCATGAGATGGATGAAACTAGAAGCACAACCTTCTGTACCCTCTTTATATTTTCTGTTACTTAGTAGAAATAAAGTAAAATAGTATTTTCTGTCTGTCTCCCAACTTATCCGTGCAATATAAAAATATCCCGAAAATAAAAGTCCTCAGAATGCCATGCCAATTTAATATGATTTTTTCGGGAATATTTGAGGATTTTTAGTGCAAAAATTACCGCGGGGGGAGCTGCCACCTGGTCACGAGGGTGGAGGGCGTGCCCTACCCCCCTAGGCGCGCCCCCTACCTCGTGGGCCCACGGTGGCCCTCCTCCACTTATTCCTGCACCCATATTCTTCCTCTGTCTCACACAAACACGAAAAACCAACTCAAGCTCGTGTTCCAGCAACTTTTGCTGCGATTTTCGATCTCCTTGCTCAAAGCACCTCTCGCAAAACTGCTTGGGGAGATTGTTCCTTGGTATGTGACTCCTCCATTGGTCCAATTAGTTTTTGTTCTAGTGCTTTATTCATTGAAAACTTGTGCTGCGTAGGTGACCATGTTCTTGAGCTTGCATGTCAAATTTATATGGTTCCAAGTAGTTCTAATGCTCTATATAGGCTCTAGGCACTTGTGGGAGTTGTTACTATCAATTTTACTGAAGTTGGTTCACTTTTATTTGAAGTTACTAAAAATTTCAGATTGTTTCAGAAAATAATGAAGAGATTTTTGAGGGGCTCGTCGAGCCGAAGCTCGAAGGAAAAACAATAGGAAGAAGAGCAGAAGCCCAAATTTAATTTGCCTCACACCGCGGAGGTCCAACCGTGTGAATGGCCTTCCGATGACTTCTTGAGGAGTGCCAGGATGTATGAGGATTTCTATCTATTAATTGAGAACACCGGCCTCACCGACTTCCTCCGTGACCAACGTCATCAGTATCTCTTACTCACAAATACTTTTGTGCAGAACTTCTACTTTTTCCCTAAGAAATCACCTCCAACAGTAGAGTTTCATTTATATGACGTTGTTAAAGAGATGCCATTAGCTGAATTTTGCGAGGTTTGCAAAATACTCTTTGAGGGCACCTTAGATGAACCACACCGTAATGAAGTAGAAGCTTTTATTAACACTATCACTGTGGGAGAAACCAGGAAGGTTTCTGATGCAAGAATTACTAGCATACATTTTCCTGTTTTACGCTACTTTGCCTTATTTGCTAGTCATTGCTTGATTGGTCGCGGGAACTGTGGAAACCTTAGCATTCCTGATATTATCATTTTGTTCCATGGTTTATACCGCAATAACTCTGTTAGTATGGGTGGAATTATTGCTAGACGGTTAAGTCTGAACCGTACTAAGGCCCCGTCTTTGGAGGCATTTATGCTTCGCGCCTAGCTGAATATTTTGAGGTACCTATTAGGCATGAGGAGAAAGAAGAAACAACGCTTCCCCGTGCTTATTTAGATTATAAGAGTATGCTAGCGCATGATTTTCTTGTTAAGAGTCGTGAAGGGGAGCTTAAATATAAACTGTACTTTGATAAACATCACCCTGAGACTATTACTTTGCCTGCTCCCTCTTTGTTTAACTTGTCTACAGGTTCTTACACTGTTCCATGGGCGGCTGTTCAAGCCTATTAGAATCCTGCACCAGCCCCGGAACCGGAGCCACAAGATGAGCCTCCACGAATGTCTGTTTATTCTTGGGATCCTGAGGCGGTTGCCAGCCAGTGGCAATCAGAGTCCTCTGCATCACAGTACGACCCCAGTTACACCTACGGGTATTCGCCAGGCCATCCCTGGCAATACACCAACTTAGGCCAAAAGCCTAAGCTTGGGGGAGTACATATTTCCCACCGACATTACATTCATGTTCACACACACTCATTGCTAGATGTCGGTGTTCATACTCTTTCACTGTAATATCCATGCTAGTTTATTTTCTTTTTCCTGCTTCTTCTTGTGTGTTTATTAAACCTTAAGAAAAAACAAAAAAATTAGTTAGTCTATTTTTCTTGCTGTAGTAGTAATAATTAAAAACAAAACCCAAAAATATTTCCCGTTCTTCTTTTGCTTGTTGGGAGCTTTCCCGTGTAAGTAGTTTTTATTTCTTTTCTTTTCTTTAGGGGTCAGTAGGAGAAGACCATGATTAAATTGTTGAAGTGGCTCTTATATGCATCATTTTTGATTTAACCAAGAGCCCATATTGCCTTGTCTTCTCCTGTTTATTAAATGCTCGCAGATTCCAGCTTAGTCCAATGCGCGTGCACTCTTATTATTATCCACATTGTTCGGTCGTGCAAGTGAAAGGCAATAATGATGATATATGATGGACTTATTGTGGGGAGAAAAGCTGGTATGAACTCGACCTCTCTTGTTTTTGTAAATATGATGATTCATCGTTCTTGATTCAGCTATTATGAAGTAAACATATTTGCAATGACATTTAGAGATTATAGTTGCTTGTGCCATGCTTGATTAGCTATGAGTTGTAACGGTTTACCTTGCGTGACAACATGCTATTAGAATGATTATGATGTGGTATGTTGGGATGGTATCCTCCTTTAAATGAATTGAGTGACTAGACTTGGCACATGTTCACTCATGTAGTTGAATCAAATCAACATAGCCTTCATGATATTTATGTTCATGGTGGATTATATCCTACTCATGCTTGTATTCGGTGTAAATTAATTTTGATGCATGTTTACGACTGTTGTCGCTCTCCCAGTTGGTCGCTTCCCAGTCTTTTGCTAGCCTTCACCTGTACTAAGCGGGAATACTGCTTGTGCATCCAAACTCCTTAAACCCCAAAGTTGTTCCATATGAGTCCACTATACCTTCCTATATGCGGTATTTACCTGCCGTTCCAAGTAAATTTGTATGTGCCAAACTCCAAACCTTCAAATAAAATTCTGTTTTGTATACCCGAGCAGCTCATGTTTCAACTAGGGCTGCCCTTATCTTCCATGTTAGGCGGTTATTCTCAAGAGGAGTGGACTCCGCTCCTCATTCACGAGAAAATGGTTGGTCACCGGGATGCCCAGTCCCATGCTTTATGCAAACTAAATCAAAATAACTGCAAACAAAACTCCACCTGGGACCCGTTGAATGTTGGAGGCACTCGTTGTTTCGAGCAAGCCATGGATTGATGCTTGTGGAGGAGGGGGAGTATAAACTTTACCATTCTGTTTGGGAACCGCCTATAATTTGTTTAGCATGGAAGATATCGTCATCTCATAGTTGTTGCGTTGACAACAAAAATATGCCGCTCAAATTGTTATTCAACCTCTATTTTAAAACTGAGCTCTAACACCTCTACAAATCCCTGCTTCCCTCTGCGAAGGGCCTATCTATTTAATTTTATGTTGAGTCATCATCCTTCTTATTAAAAAGCACCCGCTCGAGAGCACACTGTCATTTGCATTCATTATTATTGGTTTATATTGGGTATGACTTGATTGGATCTCTTTTACCATGAATTACAATGTTTAGTTAGTCCTTGATCTTTAAAGGTGCTTTGCATTTATGTTTTGCGGTCTCAGAAAGGGCTAGCGAGATACCATTTTGTTATATCATGTTATGATTATTTTGAGAAAGTGTTGTCATCCGAGTTTTATTATTATGGCTTGCTAGCTGATTATGCTATTGATATGAGTAATTGTGAGACCTACGTGTCATTGTGAGTATGGTTAGTTCATAATAATTGCTGAGACTTGAATGCTGGCTTTTCATGTTTACAACAACAAGAGCAAACAGAGCTTGTAAAAGTTTTTCTTTTTTTCTCTTTCAGTTTATCAACTGAATTGCTTGAGGACAAGCAAGGGTTTAAGCTTGGGGGAGTTGATACGTCTCCGTCGTATCTACTTTTCCAAACACTTTTGCCCTTGTTTTGGACTCTAACTTGTATGATATGAATGGAACTAACCCGGACTGACGCAGTTTTCAGCAGAATTCCCATGATGTTCTTTTATGTGCAGAAAACAAAAGTTCTCGGAATGACCTGAAACTCCACGGAATATCTTAGAATAAATAATTAAAAATCCTCGCCAAAGATGAAGACCAGGGGGGCCACACCCTGTCCACGAGGGTGGGGGGCGCGCCCCTCCCCTTGGGAGCGCCCCCCTGCCTCATGGGCCCCCTGGATGCCCTCCGACGCCAAATCCAACTCCATATATTGGCTTTCGGGGAGGAAAAAATCAAAGAGAAGAAATCATCGTGTTTTACGATACGGAGCCACCGCCAAGCCCTAATCTCTCTCGGGAGGGCTGATCTGGAGTCCGTTCGGGGCTCCGGAGAGGGGGATTCATCGCTGTCATCATCATCAACCATCCTCCATCACCAATTTCATGATTTTCACCGCCGTGTGTGAGTAATTCCGTCGTAGGCTTGCTGGATGGTGATGGGTTGGATGAGATTTATCATGTAATCGAGTTAGTTTTGTTAGGGTTTGACCCCTAGTATCCATTATGTTCTGAGATTGATGTTGCTATGACTTTGCTATGCTTAATGCTTGTCACTAGGGCCCGAGTGCCATGATTTCAGATCTGAACCTATTATGTTTTCATGAATATATGTGTGTTCTTGATCCTATCTTGCAAGTCTATAGTCACCTATTATGTGTTATGATTCGACAACCCCGAAGTGACAATAATCGGGATACTTCTCGGTGATGACCATAGTTTGAGGAGTTCATGTATTCACTATGTGCTAATGCTTTGTTCCGGTTCTCTATTAAAAGGAGGCCTTAATATCCCTTAGTTTCCAATAGGACCCCGCTGCCATGGGAGGGTAGGACAAAAGATGTCATGCAAGTTCTTTTCCATAAGCACGTATGACCATATTCGGAATACATGCCTACATTACATTGATGAACTGGAGCTAGTTCTGTGTCACCCTATGTTATGACTGTTACATGATGAACCACATCCGGCATAATTATCCATCATTGATCCGGTGCCTACGAGTTTTCCATATATTGGTTCTCGCTTATTTACTTTTCCATTGCTACTGTTACAATCACTACAAAATACCAAAAACATTACTTTTGCTGTCTTTACTTTTGTTACTGTTACCACCACTATCATATTACTTTGCTACTAAACACCTTGCTGCAGATACTAAGTTTCCAGGCGTGGTTGAATTGACAACTCAGCTGCTAATACTTGAGAATATTCTTTGGCTCCCCTTGTGTCGAATCAACAAATTTGGGTTGAATACTCTACCCTCAAAAACTGTTGCGATCCCCTATACTTGTGGGTTATCAGCCATCACCTCCTCCGACGCCCCTCCCGGCGTCATCACCTCCTCGGACACCGGGACGCCCTGCGTCGCCACCTTAGGCACCACCGCCTGCGGTGCCTCCTCCATAACCGGCGGCGCTTCCGGCACCGCCACCCGCAGCGCCTCCTCCAAAGCGACGCCGCCTCCACCACCAGTGACCCCTGCGCGCTCGACCACGTCAGCCCGCGGCGGGGTATCGCCTCCCACCTTCATGACCTCCCAGTCGAGGACCACCACCTTAGCCCGGCCTCCGCGACCGCGCTCCTCACCGTCGACGCTCAAAAACCGTCGCCGCCACCACTGTGCCCTCCGGCATCTCGCGCCAGGCCGGCTCCGCGCCACCTCGCGCCCATGCTGCCGCCGTGTCGGTCCAAGACTGGACCGACGCCGTCTCCAACTCCGCCTCGACCCGGTTCCTGTCCCGCCAGGCCAAGTCCTCGGGTCATCCGGGTCCAGGCCGAGGTTCGAGTCGCCCCGTCCCTCCTCCCCGGCCAGGCCGGTGAGATTGGACCGGCTCCTGCGGAACGCGGCCCCCTCGGTGGCCGCGGCCTCCACCGGTGCCCTTGCCAGGGCGATTGGCGACCAGAAGAAAAAAGAAGAATGAGCAAGCGAAAGACAAGGTTGGCCCAAGAAATCCAGGTGCAAGCAAGAAGTAAGACTTACCCCGACAAGACTGGGACCCGGGTCGGCTTCCCGCGCCTCTTCTTGGCCGGCCTCCCAGGCTCGGCCGGATCCGCCATGCACTTCAGGGCCCAGGGTCGCGGCGCGACGCAGTCCTTTCCGTGCGGGCGGCTCGGCGCCACCCCATGCAAGGACCCGGCTCCGCCCGCCTCGCCGCCTCCCCCGCCCAACGCCGCTACACCAACAACCGGCGTCAGCGTTGCCTACGCCGCAACACGCCCAAATGATTCAAGACAAATGAAGAAGAGAAAGATTCGAAGCTTACCCGCGCGACGCCCAGCGCCGGCGTCAGACTCAGCCACCTCCTCGCTGCCGTGAGCCGCGGGCTCCTCTGGTGCCACCGGCGCCACCTGCGATGGAACCCGGGCGTAAGGGTGCCGGCTTGCGTTCAGAAGAATCTCCCGGGACGCGTTGAGACGAATGAGAAGATGCGCGGCGGAAAAATAACAAGACCAGACGCTCACCTGCGGCGCCGGGTTCGCCTGGCTGTACGGCGCCTTGCCGAATCGACAGTCATCTCCAAGGTTGGCCTTGGAGATGTCGTTCACGCTTGCTGCGACCTGCTCTGCAGACAGCTGCGTCGACCCCATCCGGTTGGGATCCTGAAGCCCGATCATCTCGCCGATGAGGCAGGAGCGCCTCTGAAGCGGGAGAACCCGGCGGGTGATGAACGCGGCGAGGAGGTTGGTGCCAGTGAGCCCCTCCTGCATCCTCATCACCGTGACCCGCTCGCAGAGGTTGACGATCTCCTGCGATGGGCGCTGGAGTGAGTAGCCCGAGTTCATTTTCGCCCACGGCGGCGCGACGACAAAGGGGGGAAGATTGATGTGGTCCACACCATGGTTGCGGACGTAGAAGAAGGAGTTCTGCCACTTCTTGGCAGAATCCTCGAGCAGGATCTTGGGGAAGTCCGCCCCGACCACTTCGAGATGACGGCGGCCCTGCAGTCGGCGAACTCCCCGGCCGACGGGCCCTGCTGCTTCAAGGAGAAGAAGCGTGCCCACAGGTCGATGGTTGGCTCGACCCCCAGGTACCCTTCACATAGGGTCATGAAGCCATAGAGCTGGACGACGGCACCGATGCCAAGGTGGTGTGGCTGGAGCCCGAAGAACTCCAGGAACGTGCGGAAGAAAGTGCTCGCCGGCAACCCGAAGCCGCGCTTGAAATGCGTAAGGAAGATGACGCGCTCCTGCCCCTCGGGCCGGGGCCTCTGCTTGCCGCACGACAGACGGACACCATCATCCGTCTCCCACGGCAGGCGCCGAAGGTAGGTGATGTCATCGGGGGTGACGGTCGAGCCCATCCAGGAGCCCGACGGCAGTGACATCACTAGAAGAGGAAGAGAAAGAAAGACGATGGAGAAGATGTCTGCTCAGGGCCGCGGGCGCCGCTGTGCATCGGTGGCAAGAAGCAGAGCGGGAGCAGGGGGATAGAAGGGTGCGAGCGAGAATAATGTCTGCTGCCCCCTTGCCCCCCTCAATTTATAACCCCCGGTTCAAACGTGGGGGAGTGGGATCGTCTGCACACGCTCGTTCCACTACCCAGCAATAAGTGCGCACGTACAGGCGCACTAACTGCGCGGGGAAGTGCAACCGGCCCCCAGACGCCGCAATAAATCCGCACGAGTGGCCAAGGGCGCGCGGCGACAGGCCCCGGCTAATCGCCCAGTCCCGTCACGCGCGTGGCCTGTCAGGCCCCTCCAACTTCCGGGCACCACGTGGCGCCTGCACGAAGCCCGAGGGATCGCCTCAAGATTCGACGGACTCCTCGGTTCCCACCACGGCCGGGACGCCGCAATCCGGTTCCCGAGAAAACCGGCACACAGTGGGTGTTGCCAGACCCGATGCTCGCAGATTCCACCTTGCTCAAGGGGGAAGCTGCGAAGGCCCACTCATTCGAAGACGGCGGACCTTCACAGCTTCGGGGACTACTGTCGGGGGGATGAACCCCGGGCAGGCAACGGAACCCGAATCTATTTCAAAAACAGCGGGACCCACATCGCCCTGCAAACCGGCATGCGCCAGGCCGGGTCGCTCGACCCGGCAAGGCCCGCAACCCAGCCAAGACACTCGACTCGGCAAGGTACATCAACCCGGCCGCAGCAGCTGGCGCAAGGCAATTCAACCCGGCGCAACTGTGGCTTCCCCAACAAGCCAACCCACCTGTGGCGTCCACGGCAACCCAGCCACGGGTCAGCTCCCGTCCCATCCAGGCCGTATGATGGGACGAGACCTCAATCACCGATGACCAAGACTACAGTGCTCCCGCCCATGCCCGTGGTCAGCGGAGCGTGGCAACAGTGCCCCTTACCTACCCGCTGACCTGGGCTGGCACGACAACAGTGTTCCCGCCCTCACCGCTGACGACAGCAAGCGGCGGCCTGATGGAGAACACTGTGCGCGGCTCGACTCGGCCACGCCATGATGATCGACAAGATGGCACACAGTCCCCCTAGGTACGCGGGGCCTGCACCTAGGGGAACCCGGCGAACCACAAGCCCACAAGCGGGACCCAGCCCGGTACCCGAGACACTGACAATACGGACCCACCAACTCGGCATATTACCATTGTAACCCTGGGTGGGTTGATCTATAAAACCCCCCAGGAGCCCACGCCTACAGAGGCATGCGAAGCAATACGAGATAAGCAGGCAAGAAAGAGAAACCCAGACAAGCATAGGACTAGCCACTGCATAGCAACACCAAGGAGAAGGAGCAGCCCAAGCCTTGGCCAGCCTCCTTCCTCCCTCAGGCAGCTCCAGGAGCAACATTGTACTATCGACCATCCAACTAAACTAGGCAGGACAAGGGGTGTTATCTCTCCGGAGAGCCCCGAACCTGGGTATGTCCGGCGTCCCGCGCCCGCGCATATCAACCTCGCCTCTGGAGCCCACCAACGCCCTCGAGCCTCCTCCTCTCTTTAGACATCCCTTGGCATCTGCCGTGCACCCACCACGACACTCCCCCTATATTTTATAGTCTGACAATATTTGCATCAAAGAAGAGACATATATGAGCTAGGATGCAATAGAGTAGCAAGTGAGCAAAGTAGACATAAGAGATAAGCATGAACTCACAAACTACTAAAGTACTTGACATACAAAGATAGTAATAGATAGGGTAGCATATGTCTCACACCATATGATAGGGTACCAGGTCTCACGAGCACAAGCCAAACCAAAGCAAACGACGAGAAAAGAGTTTGTGAGAGAGAAAGACAAGGCAAATAAGACACACTCGCAACTCGACAAATCCCTAAACTCTCTCCCCCTTTGGCATCAAGACACCAAAAGGGCAAAGAGTGCTACTATGGCCACAGGTGATAACATAACATATGATCTCCATCATCACATCCCCGCGTGATTGTTCGCTCCTCCGTTATCGGCAGGGGGCTGCTCGGTGTTTGAGTCTGTCCAAAGGCAGTGCTTCTGAACCCACTCCTCCTCATTAGTGATCTTGCCCTCAGATCCGCTGGCAACTGTCGCACCAAACTGACTCAATAGCTCCTTGTGGTGACTCATGGCCTTCTTCTCAGACACATGAGCCATATACTATCCATGAGATTCCATGCAGAAAAGTTTCTTCATCTTGCATTTGAGCTTCTTTGCCCATGAGGGCTCCACTCCAGAGGGCACATAGTCCTCATTATCATCAGCATCAGCCTCTGCCTCAACCTCGTCAGCTCCTGGCGGAATCCTAGAATTTGGAATCAAAGTGCCCGAGTTCTCCTTCTTCCTCAGACGCTTGATCTCATGAAGGACCAACTCACCAGTCTCTAGCACGACACTAGGATAAGTGTGCTCCCAAGCCTTCTCAATAAGCAACATGAGAAAATGAGCATACATAGGGCACTTACTGTAGGATCGAAAGTATGTCTAGAAGGGGGGTGATTAGACTACTTGACCAAAGAAAAATCTAGCCTTTTCCCAATTTTAAGGCTTGGCAGATTTTAGCAACTTTACACAAGTCAAGCAATCAACCTACACATGCAATTCTAAGAGTATAGCAGCAGAATGTAAAACATTGCACATGAAGGTAAAGGGAGGAGTTTGGAAGCAAACGCAATTGAAGACACGGAGATTTTGGCGTGGTTCCGATAGGTGGTGCTATCGTACATCCATGTTGATGGAGACTTCAACCCACGAAGGGTAACGACTGCGAGAGTCCATGGAGGGCTCCATCCACAAAGGGTCCACGAAGAAGCAACCTTGTCTATCCCACCATGGCCATCGCCCACAAAGGACTTGCCTCACTAGGGTAGATCTTCACAAAGTAGGCAATCTCCTTGCCGTACAAACTCCTTGGTTCAACTCCACAATCTTGACGGAGGCTCCCAAGTGACACCTAACCAATCTAGGAGACACCACTCTTCAAAAGGTAATAGATGGTGTGTTGATGATGAACTCCTTGCTCTTGTGCTTCAAATGATAGTCTCCCCAACACTCAACTCTCTCTCATAGGATTGGATTTGGTGGAAAGATGATTTGAGTGGAAAGCAACTTGGGGAAGGCTAGAGATCAAGATTTATGTGGTTGGAATGGAATATCTTGACCTCAACACATGAGTAGGTGGTTCTCTCTCAAAAAATGAATGTCGGAAGTGTAGGCATGTTCTTATGGCTTTCTCCATGAATGAAGAGTGGGTGGAGGGGTATATATAGCCTCCACGCAAAATCTAACCGTTACACACAATTTACCAAACTCAGTGAGACCGAATTAGAAAACTCGGTCAGACCAATTTAGTTCATAATGTGACCGTTAGGCATTTCGGTGGGACCGACATGTCAACTCGGTGGGACCAATTTCTTTAGGGTTAGGGCATAATGTTTCTCGGTGAGACCGATTACACAAACTCAATAGGACCGACTTTGGTAATAAGCTAACCAGAGAGTTGGTCAGGCAAACTCGGTGGGACCGATTCGCTCATCTCGATGAGACCAAAATGTTACGAAGGGGAAACAAAGAGTTTGCATTGCAAACTCGGTGGGACCGATCGCTCATCTCGGTTAGACCGAAATGTTATGAAGGGAAACAGAGAGTTTGCAATCCCATCTCGGTGAGACCGAGATCCCTATCGGTGAAACCGAAGTGACTAGGGTTTCTAGCAGTGGCTATGTCAAATGAACTCGGTGGCGCCGGATAGATCAAATCGGTGGGGCCGAGTTTGACTTTTAGTTTGGGACATATGTGGATATGATAAAGTGGTTAAGGGTTTTTGGAGAATATCACTAAGCATCTTGAGCAAGCAAGCCATTAAGAAACACCTCATCCCCTTTTAATTGTATTGGCTTTTCCTATGGACTAAATGTGATCTTGGATCACTAAAAGTAAAATGTAGAGCCTTGAGCTTTAGAGCTTGAGCCAATCCTTTGTCCTTAGCATTTTGAGGGCTCCACATTCCTAATCCATGCCATACCAATCATTGAACTTTCCTGAATTATTCATCTTGAAATAGCATTAATTCAATGAGCTATATGTTGTTAATAATTACCAAAACCATCCAGGGATAGTTGCACTTTTAATCTCCCCCTTTTTGGTAATTGATGACAACATATAGATCAAATCTTCGACAAACGATATTAAGATTGAAATACATCGTCGCTTTGAGAAGTATGTGATAAGCAATTGCTCCCCCTAAATTTGTGCATTATTTAAGATTTGCTTTTGAATGCAAATGCACAATCGATTAGTATCATGGGTTACTCTTCCATGTCACATACATCTTGGTGGAGCGCTCAAAATGATAGGAATTAAAAGCATGCACTCATCACCAAGCAAAGTGAATGATCATATATGGATATAAGAGATAATATCATCGAAGCAAACATTAAAGTAGCATATGAACAAACACATTATCATACAAGTATCTCACACAAGGACATAAGGTATCAAACAAGCACAGAATAAAGTTCAACCAAACATATAGCAAGAGAGACAAAAAGCAACATTCTCTCTCGAAGCCTATGATCTATACATACTTCTCCCCCTTTGGCAACAAGTTACCAAAAAGTTCAAATATGCATAGTACTATGTGTCTCTCAGGCTTGGTCTTCGGGAGGTGGTGTAGAGAGAACTCCAAGAATGAAGGCATCAGTCGATGTAGCTGGAGCTGGTGGAGTGGGTGCTGTAGGTGGCACTGAAGCTGTAGCTGCTGGTGCTGATGTGGTAGCTCTAGTATCTGGTACTGGCACTATAGCTGACCTCTGACCTCTTGGCACTCGCTGAAAAGCGTTTGTAGTTTCCTTCCCTTTCTTCTCCTCTGCTTCCTCCTAGAGCTGCTCAACTACTGTCTGCATCTCAGTCACTTTCAGATCAAGATCATAGAATTTTTGTTCAATGATCCTCTCCAAGCTCTCCTGATTTTGAGTCAGGGTGGCCAAGCCCTTCTCAATCCTCAAGGTTGATTGGATCAGATATCCAAGTTGATATTTTTTGCTCTTCAAGAACACTTGAGATGACTCTTCAGCACTTGGCATCTTTGTAGCTTTTTCTATCTTTGCCTTAGCTCTCTTTTCTTGTGCTTGCACTCGTGAAGGTTCATTCTCATCCATTACAACTGTGTTGTCTTCACATTCTGGGTAGAGAGGTAAATGATCCTTGTCCAACAAGTAAGTGCATGTGCCCATCTTTGAGTTGATGAGCACCTGAATGTGTGCAGCATGCCCACAAGATCTTTTCTGGTCAATAGCTGTCCTCTTGATTGTCTCTACAATTAGACTTATGACCTTGAATTTTTTGGGCACATAAAAATGCGCAGCAAGTTGATTGAATGTCCTCTTATCATCCTATGATCTCCAGATTTTGGCAACAGAGTATGCCTTAAGATGGTGTTGATAGTAGGAAGACCAGATAACATACATTTCACTGAGCCCAACTTATGAGTTTCCAAGGCTTTATCAGGAATTTCCTTATACATATTTGCCATGGAGTTGTGGTCTTTCTTCTTCTTGGCATACACATCCAAATCATCCTCATGGTCTTCTGGGGCATTGATCAACTTTGCCCATTCTTCAACAGTTGACTGGTACCTTGTACCTTCAGACATCCACACTATCCTTCCATCTGGATAGAGATGAGCAGTGGAGTAGAATTGCATGATTAGCTCATCATTCCATTTGGTGAGCTTCTATCCAACGAACTTGTCAACTCCACAAGCTTTGAAGCTGTCATGTACACCTGGATAGTGATCTTCATTCTCTTTAATATATTCCCAATCAACCCATCTCATATCACCGACTATTGGCTTCTTGTCAAGCAGAATGGTCTCATAGAAATCTTGTTGTTCTTTGGTGTGGAACCTATAGTCCACAACAGTTCTCCTTCTCACAACATATGGATCAGACTGTCTCCAAAGTCTCAATCCTACATCCTATCTGATATTGTTCTCTGCCACTGGACGAGTGTCATTGTGGTCTGGAATCTTTGGTTTAAGCTTTCTGAGCACTTGGGCTTTAGCATCTTCTTCTTCATCCATTTCAGGCACTGGGGCCTTGTTCTTCTCCTCAGCAGGAATGTTTCTAGTGCTTCTCTTGGGTGCAGACTTGGTGGCTTGAGCAACAACTTTGGGAGCAGGTTTGGGCTTAGAAGTAGCAGCCCCTGACTTGATTGCATCTCCCATAAGCTTTTGTGACTTGGGTGCTGGTGTAGCATCCTCTTCCTCTTCATCATCAGATGGATCTCTCATCATGGAGGGCTTGCCAATGACTCCAACAATGGTCTTCCTGACCCTCTCCTTTCTCTTCTTGCCTTCTCCTGTCTCTTTGGGTTCAAGAGTGAACACCATAGTTTCCTCTACAGTAGCTTTCCTAGGCTTGGATGTTGACAGTCTCTTGGCAGGTGCTTTCTTGTGCATACCAGTCTTTGTTGCAGCAACAATACCATACTCTTTCTTCAGCACTTTCTTCTTTGAGGTGGCCTCATCCTCAACAGCCACATAGTCCTGATCCTCAGAGTCTGAGGTTCTCTTCTTTCTTGTCCTGGTGGCTGCCTTTGGCAAGTTGCTTGGAGTGCTCCTGCTGCCATCATCATGGCTGCTTGAGGGACTAGTGCCCTCACTCATTTGCACTCGCTCTTCAGATTTATTCTGGCTATCACTCTGGTCAGATATCTTGGCAAGCAATCTGACAGCAAACCCTATGAATAGATATAGATGAGGTAGAGTAGATGAGCATCACAAAGTGCAGAGAGTTTTGCAAAACAAATGAGTCAAAAACTTAGTTTTAGTTCTCTACTGAAATGATTTCGGAGCTACCGAATTGATAAACTCAGTGATACCGAAGAAACATTTGAAACCTAAACTAGTGAACTCGGTCAGACCTAGTCGCAGTTTGGTGGCACCGAGATTGCTAGGGTTTCACAGCGAATTGAACTCGGTAACACCGATTTGCAGTTTTCGGTCAGACCGAAAAGCGCATGTGCAATGGCCTAAGCCTAATCGGTGAGACCGATTTCTACAATTCGGTCGGTCCGAGATGAGTTCAGTAGAGACCTAACCCTAAATTTCTGAATCAAACTTAACCTAAAGGAAGTTTTTCTCTAGATAGATTGATTTCATACGTGGAAAAGATCATGGCATTTACCTTGTGCTTAGAATCGGAGGTAAAAAGAAAGCACAAGGGGTCGAACTCATACGCTAGTTTGGCGGGAGTTTGCTACAACGGCAACAGAAACCAGCGACGGGAGGTCGCTGGCGGCGAGGAGACGATCTGGAGACCCGAGGAGGCAGAGTAGGATATGCACGGGCTGAGGGCTTTTGAAGAAATTTCCAAAATATCACCCGTGGATATATATATATATATCCCGACCATGTCGGTGTTACCGAGTGGAACAACTCGGTGGCACCGAGATGCAGAATCGCAAGTGGTTACTACAACTCGGTGTGACCGAAATGTTCAAATCGGTTACACCGAGATGAAAACCTAGATCAACTTAGTTAACTCGGTGTGACCGAAATGGATGACTCAGTCATACTGAAATGCACAAAGAGGTTTTGGAAGTTTAAGTCTATGATGAATCGGGGACTCCGAGTGCTCCTCACACAGAGTGGTTCGAATCTGACTTGATCAAACTTTGTGATGTAGCATGAATAGAGTTTGAGACGAGAAAAGCATAGATAGATAGAGAAGGTTCTTAGGCATTCTTGTCCATCCACTTGGCAAAAGAGAAAGATCCAAACAAACAAAGCAACAAGTGGATGTCCTCGAATGAGTAAAATATGCAACCAACATGCTCACACAATAAAATGGCAAATGAAATAAGTGGCAAAGCATGCACAATCAATTCTAGCATCTATCAAACAATTGGCGATGACTAGGTCATCTATATATGAGTATATTGACTTAGGAGTCAAATGAGAACATTTGATCATAGGTCATACTCATCGTTTAAGCTCAAGTGGGGTTACCACTTTTACATAATGCATTGATATGTTCACATCATTAGAGTTGCTTTAGCTCAATTGTTAGAGTAAAGCACCCCTAGATGTGATATCCCCCCTAAGAGGGATGAACTAACCTTGGGTTTTGTCGATGATGACTTCATGTAGGTGTTGAAGATGTGGACGCTCAATGTTGATGTAGATCATTCAGAGCAATCCATTGGAGTGAGTTGCACTTTTAATACCTACACGGGTTAGTCCCACAAGGAACAAGCAAGGATATCCATAGACATAGAATGATGTACACACAAGATGATGTCCATGAAAGCATTAGGTTACCTTGTCCCTTGTCTTACCAACAATAGGGTTTGTGACTCCTTGAACTAGTGCAAGATATGGAAGTTGTTTGCACTTGTTCTTGCCAAAATGATATGAGTGAAGTGTGTTGGCGGATTCACCCTCAAGAACTCTCTAGTTCTTCTTCTTCGGAATCCACATCATCTTGATGGGATTCCTTGGGGTTGTAGTCGTACTTGATGAAGTAGAACTTGTAGTCTTGGGAACGCACTTTACCAAGGCCTTGGGAGCTTCTTCAAATGCATCAATCTCCTCTTGAAGCTTATCCTTGCCTTTTTGCTTGTGGTCTTGTGGTGGAAGATCATCTTGAGCTTGTGTCCCTTGGAAAGAAGTAGGATCATACTTCTCTTGTTGAGGAACAAACTTTGTCTTGGGGTATTGATCTTCTTCCCAGTCAACTCTATTGGCCTTAAACTTTCATTCAAAACCAACACCTTGGTTCTTCCGGTGCCTTCCTTGCTTGCGTACAATTTCCTCAAATTGCTTACTTTTGGCGAGGCTCTTGTAAAGACCTTTCTCTATAATTCCCTTCAATAAGCTATTTTCTTTCTCAAGTGTAACTTGGCTAAGAGAATCATTAGTGGAATCAAGAGAACTACTAGAAGCAACAACATTGGATTTAGCATGATCATTGTTACTACTAAAAGAAGAATCTTTCTTACTTTTATTGCTAGATTTAACTTGTGGCATGTAAGTAGACAAGAGTAAACGCTTGGCAATGTAAGAAGAACTTTTCTTGCGACGATCATCATTGATTGCCTTTAAAAACTCATGCTCTTGCTCTACATTGAGCTTTTCAAAGCGTAGCTTCTCATGAGTCTTTACAAGTTCTTGATGATCTTCCAAGGTAGTTTCATGAGCTAACTTAAGAGTATTTAGTTCTTTAGTTAGACAATCAATCTCCTCCTTATCATCGTCATTCATTTTATCTTGATTAGCATGATTAATAGCAAATTCATCATAGTTTTCATAACTAGAGTTGTCAACAAGTAAATCATCATAACTCAGCAAATCATCTTCATCATTATTGAAATCGACATACTCGGGGTGTGATACCTTTGGGACTTTAGCCATGAAGCATCTTCTAATTCCTTCATTTGGTGAGTCAAATATGTCATAGGAGTTGGTTGACACAAGTGCTAGACTGGCAACACCTTCATCTTGAGTATTTGGAGTTGGAGTGGTAACTTCTTTCAGAGTGATAGTCGGAATCGAAGCCGGATACCCATTCACCAATGTGAGTTTGATGTCTTTGTTTTGTGTAGCTCTTTGATGATTTGTCCTTCCTTTCCGAATCCTTGCTTCTCTAGGAGGTTCTTCGTTCATAACGATCATCTCTACTCCTTCTCTCTCTTGGTGGTGATTCTTATCTTCTACTTCTTCTTTTAGGTGAATCTTCTCTTCTTTTGTAGGGAACTGTACACTCATTGGAGTAGTGTCCGGGTCTTCCACAATTGTAGCAATTACGTTCACGACTCGAAGATCTTTTGTCATTGTAGGACCTTGACTTGGAACTTCTTTCCTTGCTTCTGCTCTTGTAGAACTTGTTGAAGTTCTTCACCATTAGGCTCAATTCTTCATTGAAGGTTTGTTTCTCACTTGATGATGTAGGAGCATCACATGAGGCTTTCTAAGCACCACTTGACTTGTTGTGAAGCTCTTCTTTATCCTTGAGTGACATCTCATGAGCAACAATTCTTCCAATGACTTCCGTTGGCTTGAGATCTTTGTAATTGGGCATCATTTGGATCAATGTGCACATGGTATCATATTTTCCATCCAAGGCTCTTAGGATCTTCTTGATGATGAATCTATCGGTCATCTCTTCACTTCCTAAGCTCGCAATCTCATTTGTGATGAGAGCAAGCCTAGAGTACATTTCAGCGACACCTTCATCATCCTTCATTTTGAACTTGTCAAGCTGACTTTGAAGCACATCCAATTTGGATTCCTTGACGGAGTCAGTACCTTTGTGCATATCAATCAAAGTATCCCAAATTTCCTTTGCATTCTCAAGACGGCTGATTTTGTTGAATTCTTTGGGGCACAATCCGTTGAAGAGAATATCACAAGCTTGAGCATTGTATTGCAGCATCTTCAACTCTTCCGTGGTAGCTTCACGGTTCGGTTCTCTCCCATCGAAGAACTCACCTTGCAAGCCAATACACACAATAGCCCAAACGGCGAGGTTATGTCCAAGAATATGCATTTTCATCTTATGCTTCCAACTAGCAAAATTAGTACCATCAAAGTAAGGACCTCTACGGTGGTAATTTCCCTCTCTAGACGCCATACTCTCCAAGGATGTGAAACCAAGGCTATGATCACCAAAATCTATGGAAATCAAGGCAAATGGAGACCGTAGCTTTGGTACCAGCTGTAGGATTGAAAGTGTGTCTAGAGGGGGGGGTGATTAGACTACTTGACCAAATAAAAATCTAGCCTTTTCCCAATTTTAAGTCTTAGCAGATTTTAGCAACTTTACACAAGTCAAGCAATCAACCTACACATGCAATTCTAAGAGTATAGCAGCGGAATGTACAACATTGCACATGAAGGTAAAGGGAGGAGTTTGAGGAAGCAAACACAATTGGAGACACGGAGATTTTGGCGTGGTTCCGATAGGTGGTGCTATCGTACATCCACGTTAATGGAGACTTCAACCCATGAAGGGTAACGGCTGCACGAGTCCATGGAGGGCTCCACCCATGAAGGGTCCACGAAGAAGCAACCTTGTCTATCCCACCATGGCCATTGCCCATGAAGGACTTGCCTCACTAGGGTAGATCTTCATGAAGTAGGCGATCTCCTTGCTCGTACAAACTCCTTGATTCAACTCCACAATCTTGATGGAGGCTCCCAAATGACACCTAACCAATCAAGGTGACACCACTCTCCAAAAGGTAATAGATGGTGTGTTGATGATGAACTCCTTGCTCTTGTCCTTCAAATGATAGTCTCCCCAACACTCAACTCTCTCTCATAGGATTGGATTTGGTGGAAAGATGATTTGAGTGGAAAGCAACTTGGGGAAGGCTAGAGATCAAGATTTATGTGGTTGGAATGGAATATCTTGACCTCAACACATGAGTAGGTGGTTCTTTGTCAGAAAATAAATGCTGGAAGTGTAGGCATGTTCTGATGGCTTTCTCCACAAATGAAGAGAGGGTGGAGGGGTATATATAGCCTCCACACAAAATCTAACTGTTACACACAATTTACAAAACTTGGTGAGACCGAATTAGAAAACTCGGTCAGACCGATTTAGTTCATAATGTGACCGTTAGGCATTTCGGTGGGACCGACATGTCAACTCAGTGGGACCGATTTATTTAGGGTTAGGGCATAATGTAATCTCGGTGAGACCGATTACACAAACTCGGTGGGACCGACTTTGGTAATAAGCTAACCAGAGAGTTGGTCAGGCAAACTCGATGGGACCGATTCGCTCATCTCGGTGAGACCGAAATGTTACAAAGGGGAGACAGAGAGTTTGCATTGCGAACTCGGTGGGACCAATTACTCACCTCGATTAGACCGAAACATTACGAAGGGAAACAGAGAGTTTGCAATCCCATCTTCGTGAGACCGAGATCCCTATCGGTGAGATCGAAGTGACTAGGGTTTCTCGTAGTGGCTATGTCAAATGAACTCGGTGGCGCTGGATAGATCAAATCGGTTGGGCTAAGTTTGACTTTTAGTTTGGGATGTATGTGGATATGAGAAAGTGGTTGAGGGTTTTTGGAGGATATCACTAAGCATCTTGAGCAAGCAAGCCATTAAGCAACACCTCATCCCCTTTTAATAGTATTGGCTTTTCCTATGGACTCAATGTGATCTTGGATCACTAAAATTAAAATGTAGAGTCTTGAGCTTTAGAGCTTGAGCCAATCCTTTGTCCTTAGCATTTTGAGGGGTCCACATTCCTAATCCATGCCATGCCAATCATTGAACTTCCCTGAATATTCATCTTGAAATATCATTAGTTCAATGAGCTATATGTTGTTAATAATTACCAAAACCACCCAGGGATAGTTGCACTTTCACTTACGCTCAGAGATAGCGGATACAAGCTCAGACCACATGACATGAGAGATATCCAAGGAATCTCCAGTGTTTTCTTCCTTCTCATGCTGATAGAAAAGTAACATGTCCACCAGAAATGAGTGAACCATATCCAAGTTCCCAATGCGAGGGAAAAGAGTCTACCTAAAGATGCGATGAAGGATGTCCAGAAAGGAAGGCAGCTCATAATTCTCCTTCTTCGTCTCGGGGTTAACCTTCAAGGTGCAGTAAGGCCAGAGAGATTGCTTGTGAGTAGATGTTGCATTGCGATGAAGACAAAAGCCAAGCCAGTTTCTCAAGCCCATGATCTTCAATCCCAAACAGTTCCATGAATGCCTTCCATTTGAAGGAAAAATGTTTCCCATTTGTCATCCAAGTTAAGGTCCTTTGTGCATCGGTGCCAAGATGGACCGTGGCATAAAACTGAGCCACCAAATCCGCATCAAAGTCCTCGTTGAACTCCATGATCCTGAGAATGTTCAACTGAGTGCAGATCTGCAAAGCTTCTCCAAAGTAGGCAGGATCCTTCTCCATATAAGCAATGTCGATGGGGCAGACATCAACATAGAGATTTTTCTTTGCTTTGATCACATCAAATTAGACAACATACTGAAAACGGTTCCAGAACGGGCGGTTGACCAAAAGTGGGTTCTTGATCTTCCGCATACGGGTTGTGTTGACGCCTTTCCTAGAACTCCTGGGCAGTCATCTCTGTCATAGACTTGGCCCTAGGCTTGGGCTTGTTCGCAACAGTCTTATTGGGCGGAGGAGGAGGAGGAGGAATACTTGAGGAAGCAGCCCCTAACTCAGAAGTGCGATAGTTGTCGGATTTCGGGTTCCGGCAGACCCTCAAGGTTTGAACTCTGGGGTGCGCGTGGAGATCACACCTCCTACCTACCTACGTCTCGTCGCCTCACAAGGATCTAAACTACACGAGGAACAACACAAGGGACACGAGGTTTATACTAGTTCGGGCCACCATTGTGGTGTAATACCCTACTCTAGTTTGTGGTGTGGTGGATTGCCTCAGGGGCTGATGATGAACAATACAAAGAAAGAACTGCCTCACGAGGGGAGGGGTTCTTGTGTTGGTGGTTCTGGCTAAGGTTCGATTGGTCGACCCCCTGGCTTGAGAGTGGCTAGTCCTATTTATAGAGCGAGGCCTTGGTCCTCTTCCCAAATATTGAGCGGGAAGGGCGCCAACAATTGGCCATTTTGAAGGGGAACATCTAGTACACTTATCCTGGCTAAAGTCGGTCCTCGCCTGCCAAAGACTCTGACGGTGACGCCGGCTTGGGCTCCACGATGACCTGCATCCTGCCGTTCTGCTGGTCTTGGTCTCATTGCAGCGAAATGGTTGCCTTTGTTTGATACTCTCACCTGCGCTTGCCCCCTTTGCACCAAAGAGGAAACAAGGACTCTGCGCAGGCCGGCGCCCGCCTGGTGCCCGCCTGGCTTCAGTCGTCATGGCTTGCGTCGCGGGCACCTCATGAGGTACCCTGCCTTGATCTCTCCGCCTCCTCGCAAGCCAGCCTGACGAGGCTGTGCCTCAGGAAGCTTCTCGTTGTCCGCCCCGCGAGGCTTGGCCCCTCGCGAGGGTCTTGAGCATATGTCAATGAAGATGGGCCGTACCGGGCCACTCCTTGAGCCACGCCGTAGGCCGCAGGCAGGCAAGTCTGGGTACCCCCATTCCCAGAATGCCGGCAGTAGCCCCCGGGCCCAAGGCGCGCTCGGACTTGGCTTAACAGAGAAGCGAAGGGGCAAGAGCGAAGCGCCGCGGGCCCCAACAGCCTGCGGCCTTGGGCGCCGCGTGGTAGTTGATTGGACATGGGCGTCCCCACTTCCCCACAACGCCTCGGCAACCGTGCGACTTGACAAGTCCCTTCATGCAAAATGGGTCATGATTACCTGTGATCATGGAGGCCGGCGGTTGGCCTCCTCCGGCTATATGTACGGAACGGCGCGAGCCCCTTCCAGTCCATCCCTCCCTGGTACTCCCCTTCTTCTACCCGGCCGCTTGTCATCCCCATGGCTCCACCGAAGAGGTTCTCAGCCATGGAGAAAGGAAAGGCTCGCCAGGAAGGGCCTGGCACCCCTTCGACCAAGCATGGTCGGGGCCGCCCTCGCAAGCACCCTTCGGCCCCCGCTGCGGCTTCCCGTGGTCGTGGAAGCAGTCCTCTGCGCGGCGGTGGGCGCCCGGTTGCCGACGAGAGGTACGCCGTGGCTGCACGACCCCCCAGGCCGCGTTCCTGCTCGGTGGAGGTGCTGCCGGAGTTCGTCGTGTGGTCGGCGGATCCGACCGACACCTGGCTCCAGCTTCCCTGCTTCTTTGTAGGTGAACTTCCGGCTGGTGCCCTGGGCGGCCTTTGGCTTCAGGCGGATGGTTGCTGCAGCAGGGCCTCCTGGGCCACATTGGAGGTCTCCGCCGCTGGGGAGGCGGCCCTGACCTGCGGATGGCAAACGTTTTCCCGTGTGCGCGGCCTGAGCCGACGGTGCACTCTACACTTCAAGTTCGACGGCGATGCCACCCTCTACGTGAGGGTGTTCAGGGAAGACGGCCGCCGCCCTGGATGCTCCCCCAAAGACGATGACCGCGGCCGTGCGCCCAGCCCCGGCGTTGATCGGGATGAAGGTGGTGGGAGGCGCGCGGGCAGAGGTGCCCGAGGCCCGCCAAGCTCCGATGACTCCCCATCGGACGGCAGCTCCTCCAGCGGTGGTCGCGACCAGCCCCCTCGCCATCACGCCCACCTGGGAGAGGGCAGCGGGTCGGCCCGCCACCGCGCCTCGGTGAAATGGGAGATGGAATCCAGCTGAGCTCCGGAGGCAGTACGAGTCCTTGCCGAGAGTTGATGCCGGGCAAGTTGCGCCCATTTTGCTTTTCTTCCTTCCCTGCGCAAAAAGAAGGTAGTCTGGTGCCCCACGGGGGCGTGTTGGACTGTTGCTGTTTAATTATTGCACCGTTTCTACTGTTTCTCCGCCGTGTTTTCGTTCCGCGTGTTTATGTGTGGAAATCACTTAGCTTGGGTGAAGCTCGTCGTGGTCTTCGCCGCCTGAGGCTAGGGCCTCACCGTGCGCCTTATGTCCTGCAAAGGTTAATCAGTAGGGGTAGTCTCCAGCCTTGGTAGCGGGGACGACCAACCCAGGTCCCGTGACCGTGTCGCGATGCCCGTGGGGCACGGACTGGGAGGGGTGCTCCCGCAGCAGGCTCGGACAGGGAAGTGCCAAACCACCGGGGCAGAAAACACTCGTGAGGGTGCCCGTGATCCTCCCTCGCGAGACTTGTGTGAGAGAAAACAAAGCAAACAAGTGAAATGGACGAAGGGTCGCGAGCTAGAAATGGTAACAACTTCGATAGAACTTCAAATAGGAACAAGCAAACCAACTATAGAAAGCAAATGAGAAAATGCCGCGTCCGGCACCTAATCTAGTCTTCGTCGTCTTCTCACCAGTGCGGAGCTAAGTGCTGCCACTGGGCGTGGGCGGGAGCCCCCAAGGCCCGAGGGCGGCACTCCGGAGACTCCGGGGCGTGTACAGCCCCACTCATTGTTACGTGAGAGTGTCACGGGCGGTGAGCTTCGCAGGCGTTTGCCTTCTTCACAGGCACCAGGCCTTTTCCAAAACGCAACAACTTCACAGGCATTCGCCTTCTTCACAGGCACCGGGCCTTTTCCAAAACGCAGCAACTTCACAGGCATTCGCCTTCTTCACAGGCACCGGGCCTTTTCCAAAATGCAGCAACTTCACAGGCATTCGCCTTCTTCACAGGCACCGGGCCTTTTCAAAAACGCAGCAACTTCACAGGCATTCGCCTTCTTCATAGGCACCGGGCCTTTTCCAAAACGCAGCAACTTC